>NC_067399.1:308306455-308606455 GCF_016432865.1 Antechinus flavipes | reverse complement strand
CACTAGATTACTATACTCATTGACTATTTTGTCCTGTGAACCTAATCTATTCTACTGATCAACTACTCTATTTCTTAGCCAGTACCACATGGTCTTGATGACTGCTGCTTTATAATATAGTTTTATATCTGATATAACTAGGCCACCTTTATTTGCATTTTTTCATTAATTCCCTTGAAATTTTTGACCTTTTGTTATTTCAGATGAATTTTATTGTTATTTTTTCTAGGTCAGTGAAACAGTTTCTTGAGTTTATTACAGCACTAAATGAATATATTAGTTTAGGGTAGCACTGTCATCTTTATTGTATTTGCTCAACCTATTTAAGAGAACTTGATATTTTCCCAATGGTTTAGATCTGATTTTATTTGTGTGTTTTATAATTTTACTCATATAATTCCTGACTTTCCTTTGGTGCATAGATTCCCAAATATTTTATACTATTGACAGTTATTTTAAATGGAATTTCTCTTTGTCTCTCTTGCTGTTGGATTTTGTTTGGGATGTATAAAAATTCTGATGATTTATATGCATTTATTTTGTATTCTGCAACTTTTGCTAAAATTGTGGATTATTTCAAATAGTTTTTCAGTTGATTCTCTAGGGTTCTCTAAGTATACCATCATATCATCAGCAAAGAGTGATATTTTGGTTTCCTCATTACCTACTTTAATCCCTTTAATCTCTTTTTCTTATCTTTTTGCCAAAGCTAGAATTACTAATATAATATTGAATAGTAATGGTGATAGTAGGCAACCTATTTTCATGCCTAATCTTATTGGGAATGGTTCTAGTTTGTCCCCATTACATATGATGCTAGCTGATGGTTTTAAATAGATGCTACTGTTCATTTTAAGTGAAAGTCCATTTATTCCTATATTCTCTAGTGTTTTTATTAGGAATGGGTGTTGGATTTTAGCAAATGTTTTTTCTGCATCTATTGAGATAATCATTTTTTTTGTTAATTTGGTTATTGATATAGCCAGTTATGCTAATATTTTTCCTAAATATTGAACAAGCCCTGCATTCCTGTTATAAATCCTACTTGGTCATGGTGTATTATCCTGGGGATGACTTTCTGTAATCTCCTTGCTAATATTTTACTTATGAATTGTGCATCAATATTCATTAGGGAAATTGGTCTATAATTGTCTTTCCCTGTTTTCATTCTATCCAGTTTAGGTTTTGGTACTATGCCTGTGTCATAAAAACAATTTGGTAGAAGTCCTCCTTTCCCTATTTCTTCAAATAATTTATATAGTATTAGAGTTAATTGCTCTTTAAATGTTTGGTAGAATTTGCATGTAAATCCATATGACCCTGCAATTTTATTTCATAGGGAGCTTGTTCTTTTTTATTTTTCTAAAATAGGATATTTTAAACAATTTATTTCCTCTTCTCTTAATCTGGGCAATCTACATTTTTGTAGGTATTCCTCTATTTTACTTAGGTCATCAAATTTACTGGCATAAAGCTGTGCAAAATAACTCATAATTATTGCCCTAATTTCCCCTTCATTGGTGTAAAGTTCTCCCTTTTCAATTTTGAGACTATGAATTTGATTTTCTTCTTTCCTTTTTCTAATCAAATTAAATGAAGGTTTGTTTTGTTGTTTTTTTTCATAAAATTGACTCAGTTTTATTTAATAATTCATTTTTTTTACTTGCAATTTTATTAATCAGTCCTTTTATTTTTAGAATTTCAAGTTTGGTGTTTAATTGGGAGTTCTTCTAACTTTTTTAGTTGCAAGCCCAATTCATTGACCTTCTCTTTCTCTGTTTTATGCCAGCAGGCATCTAGAGTTATAAAATTTCCCCTAATATCCCTTTGACTGTATCCTATAGATTTTAGTGTGTTGTCTCATTATTGTCATTCTCTTACATGAAATTATTAATTGCTTTTATGATTTGATGTTTTGCCCATTTATCCTTTAGGCTGAGATTATTTACTTTCCAATTATATCTTGGTCTTCTTTCCCCTGGCCTTTTATTGAATATAATTTATACTCCATTGTGATTTTAAAAACTATACATTTACTATTTCTGCTTTTCTGCAGTTGATTTTGAAGTCTTTATGTCCTAATATATGGTCAATTTTTGTATAGGTTCTATGCATTGCTGAGAAGAAAGTGGATTCCTTTCTGACTCCATTCAATTTTCTCCAAAGATTTATCATACTTAACTTTTCTAATATTCTATTTACCTCCATAATTTCTTTCTTATTTATTTTGTGATTTGATTTATCTAGTTCTGAAAGAGCCAAGTTGAGATCTCCCACTATTATAGTTTTGCTGTCTATTTCTTCTTGCAGCTCTCCATTAAAAATTTGGATGCCATACCACTTGGTGCACATTATCTATGCTACCTTTTGGCATGATACAGTTTCCTCCCTTATCTCTTTTAATTGGATTACTTTTTGCTTTTGTTTGATCTCAGATCAAGATGGCTACTCCTACTTTTTAAAAAAATTTCACCTGAAGCATAATAGAGTCTGCTCCACCCTTTTATCTTTACTCAATATGTATCACTCTGCTTTTAATGTGTATCTTGTAAACAATATAGTTTAATTCAGTCTGCTATCTGCTTCTGCTTTATAGGAGAGTTCATCCCATTCACTTTTAAAGTTATAACTACTAATCCTGTATTTCCTGCCATTTTATTTACCCTAAATTATACTTTGCTCTTTGTGTTTCCTTTTTTCCCCTCCACTTTACTATAAGATGAGAGATGTTTCTCTGTGCAACCAAATATATATAATACTCTCTTTGAGCTAAATATGATGAGAGTAAGTTTCATACAATATGCATCCCCTTTCATTCTTGCCCTCAAGTTTTTCTTTATCTCTTTGTGACATGTAACTTCCCTCATTTTACCTCCACTTTCCCCTTTTTCTGGTACAATCTCCTTTCCACCTCTAGTTTCTTATTTTAATAGCATATCAGCAAAATCAATTATAAATGCACTTTCTATTTATATCCATATTGGAATTACAGTTTTCAAGAGTTCTTTTCTTTTTATTTTTTTATGCTTCTTTTGAGTTCTATATTTAGAGGTCAAATTTTTGTTCAGCTCTGGTCTTTTCATCAGAAATAAGTAGATTTCACTTGTTTTGTTAAATATCCATCTTCTTCCCTGAAAGAAAATGTTCACTTTACCCAGGTAGTTTATTCATGGCTATATTCCAAGTTCCTTTGCACTTCTGAATATCACATTCCAGGTCCTTTGATCCTATAAGGCAAAAGCTGCTGGGTCCTGGGTAATCCTTGATATTGCTTCTCAGTAGATGAATTGTTTCTTTCTGGCTGCTTGCAATATTTTACCCTTGGTCTGATAGTTCTGAAATTTAGCCACAATATTTCTTGGAGTTTTCTTTCAGCAGGTGTGACTTAAGTACTCCCATTTTAGAAAAAAAAAAAAAGAAATAGAATAAGCTATTAATCAACTCCCTAAGGAAAAAAAAAAAAAAAAAACCAGGACCAGATGGATTTACATGTGAATTCTACCAAACATTTAAAGAATATATAACTCTAATATTATATAAACTACTTGAAAAAACAGAGAAAGAAGGACTTCTACCAAATTCCTTTTATGACACAGACATGGTACTGATACCTAAATGAGGTAACATGAAAACAGAGAATGAAAATTATAGACCAATTTCCCTAATGAATATTATTGCAAAAATCTTAAATAAAATATTAACAAAGAGATTACAGAAAATCATCCTCAGGATAATATGCCATGACCAAGTAGGATTTAACCAGGAATGTAGGACTGATTCAATATTAGGAAAACTATTAGCATAATTTACTATATCAATAATCAAATGAACAACTATATGATTATCTCAATAGATGCAGAAAAATAAATGGACTATTCCTTAAAATAATCAGTAGCATCTATTTAAAACTATCAGCATACATCATATGTAATGTAAACCATTCCCAATAAGATCAGGGGTGAAAACAGGTTGCCCACTATCACCATTGTATTAGAAATGCTAGCTTTGGCAATAAGAGAAGAAAAAGACATTAAAGGAATTAGAGTAAGTAATGAGAAAACCAAATTATCACTCTTTGCTGATGATATGATGGTATACTTAGAGAACCCTAGAGAATCAACTGAAAAACTATTAGAAATAATCCACAAGTACAGCAAAGTTGCAGGATACCAAAATCCATACAAATCCTCGGCATTTTTATACATCACCAACAAAATCCAACAGCAAGAGATACAAATAGAAATTCCATTTAAGATAACTGTCAATAGTATAAAATATTTGGGAACCTCTCTGCCAAGTGAAAGTCAGTAACTACATGAGCAAAACTACAAAACACTTACAACACAAATAAAATATGTTCTAAACAACTGAAAAATATCAAGTGCTATTGGATGGCTAGAGCAAATATAATAAAGATGACAATGCTACCTAAAATAATATATTTATTTAGTGCTCTACCAAACAAACATCCAAGATACTATTTCACTGACCTAGACAAAATAGCATCAAAATTTATCTGGAAGAATAAAAGGTCAAGAATTTCAAGGGAATTAATGAAAAAAAATTCAAATAAAGGTTGCCTAGCTGTATCATATCTAAAACTATTTTTATAAAGCAGTGGTTGTCAAAACCATTTAGTCCTGGCTAAGAAATAGACTAGTTGATCAATGGAATAGATTAGGTCACAGAATAAAATAATCAATGACTATAGAAATCTAGTGTTTGACAAACCCAAAGACCCCAGCTTTTGGGATAAGAACTCACTAGTTGGCAAAAACTGCTGAGAATATTGGAAACTAGTATGGCAGAAACTAGACATTGATGCTAACACTATATAGCAAGATAAGGTCAAATAGGTTTATGATCTATTCATAAAAATTATATGATGAAAAAATTAGAAGAATATAGAATAGTTGACCTCTCAGATCTGTGAAGGAGGAAGGAATTTGTGTGCAAAGAAGAACTAGAGATCATTATTGATCACAAAATAGATAATCTTGACTATATTAAGTTAAAAAGTTTTTGTACAAACAAAACTAATGCAGACAAGATTAGAAAGAAAGCCGATAAAGGCTGCTTTTCTAAAATATATAGATAATTGACTCAAATTTATAAGAATTCAAGCCATTCTCCAATTGATAAATGATCAAAGGATATGAACATGCAATTTTCAGATGAAGAAATTCTTCATCTTTGTCATATAAAAAAGTGCTCCAAATCACAATTGATCAGAGAAATGCAAATTAAGACAACTCTGAAATTCTACTATATACTTCGTAGATTGGCTAAGATGACAGGAAAAGATAATGACAAATGTTGGAGGGATTGTAGGAAAACTGAGACACTGATATTTGTTGGTGGAACTGTGAATGGATCCAACCATTCTGGAGAATGATTTGGAATTATGCTCAAAAAGTTATCAAACTGTGCATACCCTTTGACTCAGCAATTTCTACTGGGCTTATATCCCAAAGAGATCTCAAAGGAGGAAAAGGGACCCACATGTGCAAAGATGTTTGTGGCACCCCTTTTTGTAGTGGCAATAAACTAGAAACTGAATGGATGACCATCAGTTGGAGAATGACTGAATAAATTATGGTATATGAATGTTCTGGAATATTTTTATTCTGTAGAAACGACCAGCAGGATGATTTCAGAGAGACCTGGAGAGACTTACATGAAATGATGTTATGTGAAATTAGCAGAACCAAGACACCATTATTTATGGCAACACCAAGACAAGACATCATCAGTTCTGATGGACATGGCTCTATTCAACTATAAAATGATTCAAACCAGTTCTACTTATTCAGTGATGAAGAGAGACATCTACATTCAGAGAGAGGACTGTGAGAAGTGAGTATGGACCACAACATAACATTTTCACTCTTTTTCTTGTTGTTTGCTTGTATTTTTTTTTCCTCAGTTTTTTATTTCTTGATCCTATATTTCTTGTTTAGCAAGATAACTGTATAAATATGTATAAATATATTGGACTTAACATATATTTTAACATATTTAACATGTATTGGACTACTTGCCATCTAGGTGAGGGAATGGTGGGGGGAGGATGGGGGGTGAAGAAGGGAAAATTTGGACCAAAATGTTTTACAAGGGTCAATGTTGAAAAATTACCCATGCATATATTTTGTAAATAAAAAAAAAACTTTAATTAGCAATAGAAAAATAAAGAAACATAAACTCTAGCTAAGAATAATTTTTCTCAATACCTCTGGAACTGAGGGGAAGAGAAGTATTGTCCTTAATTATTGGTTCCAGAAGAGCCTAATATCCTCATTCCTTCTCCATAGCAGTCATAATACAATCAATTCTCAGCTGGAAAAAAATATTACCACCATCAACTCATCTAAGGAGTAAGATATGCATATATCATCTTGAAAGATATTCAAGATATCATGGAGAGTTTTCTTGAAGATATTAGTATTTATGTTTATAATTCCTCTAAAATAATAGCTATACAATTTCTTAATTTTCTCTAAACTTTAACTTTTCCTACTTACTTCATCCCCTAAGCTTTATTATACCTTATGGGACAACATGATCTCTCAGATTTTCACCCTCAAATATTATCTTCCAACTTTGTCAAAGATTCTTACTTTCAAAATTCTATTAGTTAATGTACAATCTACTGTGTTTCTTCCCACCCCTACCTCTTCTATTCCATTACTTATTCTCAAGTTGCAAGATCCCTGGAACAATTCATCCTTCCCTGAGACTTAAACATGTCAATAGACAAATTCTCAAAACAAGGACTTCAAGCTGTGCCAAATGCAATTATTTCTGCTATTATCTAGCCCAGAATTTTTCATTTTCATAAGACATGCATCTATTGTATTACATAATAGACATTATAATGATTACATAATAGACATTTTATTGTTTTGTAATATAGTGGTGAGAATTCACTTCCAGATCAAGAGAATTTGGAGTCTGATATTTTAATTTATTGTGACTTTGGGAAAGTAACTAATCCTTTCTCAGACTCATTTTACTGTCAAGTAAAGCTGCTGCACTAGACAACCAGTGTAATTCCCTCTACTTCCAAACCTAATCTATGAATGTAATAACTCTTTCAAAGAAAATAAATTGTTCTATCATGATCCTTCTTCATATAGATGTGTTGATTTTTTTTTTATTATTGCTTTTTATTTACAAGATATATGCATGGGTAATTTTTCAGCATTGACCCTTGCAAAACTTTCTATTCCAACTTTTCCCCTCCTTCCTCTCATCTTCTCCTCCAGATGTAGACCAATAAATGTGAAATATGTTGAAGTATATGTTAAATACAATATATGTATATGTATTCATGCAGTTATTTTGCTGCACAAGAAGAATCAGATTTTGAAATAAAGTAAAATTACCCTGAGAAGGAAATCAAAAATGCAAGCAGACAAAAACAGAGGGATCTGAAATGCTATGTAGTGGTTCCCACTGATTTCCCAGAGTTCTTTCACTGGATGTAGCTGGTTCTATTCACTACTGAACAAATGAAACTGATTTGGTTCATCTCATTGTTGAAGAAAGCTGTGTCCATCAGAATTGATTATCATATATATTGTTGTTGAAGTATATAATGATCTGCTGGTCCTGCTCACTTCACTCAGCCTCAGTTCATGTAGGTCTCTCCAGGATTTTCTGAAATCTTCCTGCTGGTTATTTCTTACAGAACAATATTATTCCATAACATTCATATACCACAATTTATTTAGCTATTCTCTAATTGATGGGCATTTATTCAATTTCCAGTTTCTAGCCACTACAAAGAGGGCTGCCACAAACATTTGTGCACATACAGAACCCTTTCCCTGCTTTAATATCTCTTTGGGATATAAGTCCAGTAGAAATACTGTTGGATCAAAGGGTATGCACAGTTTGATAACTTTTTGAGCATAGTTCCAAATTGCTCTCCAGAATGGCTGGATATATTCACAATTCCACCAACAATGTATCAGTGTACCAGTTTTCCCACATCCCCTCCAACATTCTGCATTATCTTTTCCTATCATCCTAGCCAATCTGACAAGTGTGTAGTAGTATCTCAGAGTTGTCTTAATTTGCATTCCTCTAATTAATAATGACTTGGAGCAGCTTTTCATATAGCTAGAAATAGTTTCAATTTATCTGAAAATTGTTTGTTCATATCCTTTGACCATTTATGATTTGGAGAATTGTTGGAATCCTTACTAACTGTTAACTAATTAGAGTTGATCTAATCTTACAAGAAGATGTTTTGGGCAGAACTTGAAACAAGGTACTAAGTAGAACTAATTAATACAAGGCTTGTGTTCACACCTTTACTCATTGGAGTTCAATGAGTTCATACCTCCCTTGAAGCTCTTTGGGCCAGAGAGCACTATGGGAGAAAACCCATAATCCCTCTCTCTGGAAGGAGCATAAATAGGCCAATGGGCCAGTCGAAGAAGTTCTTCAGAGGAAGAAGCTACAAGTTGAGATTTCACCGGAATGACATGAAGAGCGGTGCTGGCTCTGGAGGCTGAAGAAAGCAGAGGCAGAAGCAAAGGACAAAGTGGCAAGAGCTCTTGGAACCAAGCAGAGAGATAGGCCTCTAAGCTAACCGGGCTATATTGGAGATAATAAAAGATCTGAACTTTTATCACCTGGCTGCGTTTTGAGAAGAAAAAGCTCACCACATTTTGGCGCCCGAACAGGGATGAACAAAATCCTGATTCCAGGGAAGGCTCCCAGAGAGAACTTTTATAATATTTTATAGAAGAACAAGAACCCCACATTTGAACTCATAACATTTTGGCGCCCAACGTGGGGTGCCAAATGTTAAGAGTTCAAATGTTGGAGTTTGTTCTTCTCAGAGCACAGCCAGTTTAGAGGCTTAGAGCCCTTCGGATGTCTCCAAATCCAAAGGTTCTGTCCTTCAGCCTCTGCCTCTGCTTTCTTCTTGTTCTGTCACCTTGTCTTCCCATTCTCTCTCTATACCAACATTGAGCTTTCAGATGTCCTACTTTTCCACACTGAAAGCATCTACGAGTCTCTCTGGAAGTCCCTTGCCAAGAGGGATTCTGTCTTCTCATGTTTGGATTTTGGGAAGTCTGCATCATAGCCTGGCTATAAAAGGCACCTGTGCCCACTGTGGCACAGCGTCTTATGAGCTCCTCTAAAGGAGCATCCTTGCGCAGTCCTAGTATAATTCTTCTGCAAACCTCATTAGCATTTTCCTTAGCAAGTTGCCTTATCAAAATGTCTGTTATTGCATTTTCTCCATTTGTTCTTATGATAGCTGTCTGCAAATGTCCCACAAAGTCAGCGAAGGGTTCATTTGGCCCTTGTGTTATTTTTGTGAAGGCGCCCCCCCCCCCCTTGTCGTCTTTATTGTGAAGAGAAGCCCACGCTTTGATAGCATTATCAGCAATTTGCTGATATGCTGCTACAGAATAACTAATTTGTGCTGCGACATCTGCATAAGGACCTGTACCTGTTAGTAGGTCACAGGTGATTGCAGTATGAACTCCACTTTGAATATTTTGTTGGGCTTGTATCCTACAGAGCTCACTATATTCAGAAAGCCACAAGTAGTTCTGTCCAGGTTCTAGGCATATTTTTGCTATCGATTTCCAGCCATTAGGGGTCAAGATTTCAAAAGACAAATTTTGTAATAGCATCTTAACATAAGCTGATGTAGCCCCATAAAGAGTGCAAGCTTTTTTCAGGTCTTTGAGGATTTCTATATCAAAGGGTGAGTATCTTCTACTTTCTTGACCTGAAGAATTAAACTGTTGAATTACAGGAAAAATGTGGTGTTGAAATTCTGATACATTTTTCCCTTCTTCTCTGGCCTTAATTAGTCCCTTTTGCAATCTACTCAAAGGAGCAGCTGGATGCTGGCGGGGAGGTGTTGGATGCTGGGGGGGAGGTGCTGGATGCTGGGGGGAAGGTGCTAGATGCTGGGGGGGAGGTGCTGGTGCTGTCACTGCCCCCCCCACTACCCCTCCTCCCTCCATCCCGGAGGGTGGAGTTGATGAAGGAGAGTCAATTACCTGCTCCTCAGGTGGGGCTGAGGCTGCCTCAGATTCACCCCACCCTTGAGCCTCACTTAAGTCTCCCTGCCCTGTGGGGATATGGCCATTAATCTGTTCTTTGTCTTCCTCCTTTATCTCAGGCTTCCCCCTTTGGCTATCCCGGTATTTTAAGGCCATCTGTATTGTATTGTATAAATAGAACACTACAATGGAAACTGAATGAGGACCGTTTTCATTGTTATATGCAGAGATCTGTTGACCAACCAATGCCCAGTTTTTTAGAGAGATTTGCTCTTCCTCTAAGAACCAAGGGGAGGTGCGTTTTAATGTAGCCAGAAGTCTAGCTGCCTGTCCCCAAGTTACAAGTAGCCCTTGATCTTCTATCAGCTTAAGCAGGCTTTCTATAGCACCACTCCTGGGTGGGTCTGGGGTTGGGGGGGTTGGGGTGGGGGATGGAGAATCTTTACCTAGGATCTGTCCCATTTCAGCCAAAAAAGATTGTACTCACTCAGTTCCTGGTCACTGGAGACTTCTTCAGTGAAAGTAGGGTCCTTGGTTCCCACGCTTGGGCGCCAAATGTTAAGAGTTCAAATGTTGGAGTTTGTTCTTCTCAGAGCACAACCAGTTTAGAGGCTTAGAGCCCTTCGGATGTCTCCAAATCCAAAGGTTCTGTCCTTCAGCCTCTGCCTCTGCTTTCTTCTGCCTCCAACCAAGACAGAGATGGAAGGTCTCTCTTATCTCCTTCTGGGGAGCCCAGCCACCAACTTGTCGTGGAGAGAGGGCTTCTGGCGTAGCTCCACTGAAATCCGTCAAAAGTGTTCTCTGCACCAGAGTCGTTCCTCTTGAGTCCAGCGCGATCAGCCAGCCAAGAGGAAAAAATGTATTCTGCCATAGATCCCTCATCGCTGGCTTTTTATCTGCCTCTTCTGAGAGAATGGGATTATGGGTTTTCTCCCATAGTGCTCTCTGGCCCAATGACTTTAAGGGAGGTGTGAACTCCCTTGAAGTTAGAAAGTGTACTTTGTGAAGCTAGCATACTTGTGGACTCCAATGAGTAAAGGTGTGAACACAAGCCTTGTCTTAATTATTTCTACTTAGTACCTTGTTTCAGGTTCTGGCCAAAACATCTTCTTGTAAGATTAGATCAACTCTAATTATTTAGCAGTTAGTAAGAATTCCAACATCTCCCCCTTTCTTTTGTTTTAAAACATAGGGGGTTTCTGAGGGGGTACACATAAATCCATCAATATGGGCCAGAACTTTGTAACAGATATACATGGTATACATAAATCCATCAATATGGGAGGCATTATACATAATTTACATGAGCACATAGCAATATAACACAGGCTAGTAGTAATGTAACAAATAACAAGAATCAATCTGAAAATTTATACATGTCCATAAGTCCTAGAAACAGTCCAATAGGATTCCATTGTCCATTAGTTCATGTGCCAGTAATCTAATAATTCTTATGAGCACAATCAGCAACAGAACCACCCCATATTTCTTGGGTCTTCTCCTTTGTTTCAAGGGTCTGCTCCATCTTTCTGCGATGGACAAGGCGAATGCGGCTCATAGGCACCCATCTGATTCCTTCTCCACCTGTAGAGATGCAAGCAAATCCTCTCCCCCAAGCAGTTAGCCTATCTGGTCCCTTCCATTCACCACTTTCTGGGTCTCTCCACATCACCTGGTGATTATCTAAAGATAGTGGAGCTGCTCGCACTGGACACTGCTCTTCTGGTGGGTTATAAAACCTGTCTGCTGGAGCCAGTGCATCTTTATCAAAGATTAAAAAATTAATGGTATAGAGAACTAAATTTAGAAGTTCTCTAGGGTTACCCGTGGCTCCCCCTTTCTTTTGTTTTTGGAGGAGTGTCTTAATGTCTCTGTTTCTTCTTTCTACTATTGCTTGACCTTGAGGATTGAAGGGTATGCCAGTAGTGTGTAAAATCTTATACTGTGCACAAAAGTGTTCAAAATGTTTGGAGGTATATGCCGGTCCATTATGTGTTTTTATTTCTTGTGGCACACCCATAATTGCGAATGCTTGAATGAGGAATTCAGTGACCACTCGGGCTGTCTCTTTTGCTGCTGGTATGGCAAAAGTGAATCCTGAAAAGGTGTCTACCACAATGTGGATAAAAGACAGACGACCAAAAGATTCATAATGGGTCACATCCATTTGCCAGATTTCATTGGGTCTCAAACCACGAGGGTTCTTCTCTGGAGGCAGTGTAGGAGCGTGGAAGGGAAGGCAAGCTGTACAGCTTTTTACTATGCTCCTAGCTTCTTCTTTTGTAATCCCAAACTGTAAACGCAAAGCTTGAACAGCCTGATGGTATTTAGAATGGGATTCCTGGGCCTCCTGAAATAAAGGCATACTGGCCAACATAGTTAAAAGGCTATCTGCCTTTGAATTTCCATCAAAAATAGGACCTGGAAGTCCACTACGTGAGTGGACATGCAGGATATAAATCTTTCCTGGATGCTTTCTCACTTGCTCTTGAAGTTCCTTAAAGAGCTGATATATATTAGAAGCTGCAAATTTTATTTGGGCTGTGGCAATTCTTTGTACCACACCTACTGAATAGGCTGAATCAGATATTATATTTATGTCGCCTGGGTAATAAGTGAGAGCTAACATGATCGCATATAATTCGTTCTGCTGAGTGAACTGAAAAGGAGTTCTGACTACTCATGAGAGTATACAGCACAAATATTTTGTTTGGCTGCGTCTGTAAAGATGGTTGGTCCTTCAAGAGGAACCTTAGAAACCTTCTCTTCAAAAATCCATTGCCAATTATGCAGTAGTCTGGTTATCTTTAATGGAGATCCATGTGCAAAATTTGGAGCCATGGCCAATAAAATCTGCCACTCTGGGATGGTTTCACAGCATACATTAATTTGTGCATTTGTATAGAAGGTATATATCTTGTCATAAGAGAGAGAGATGTTGGAATCCTTACTAACTGTTAACTAATTAGAGTTGATCTAATCTTACAAGAAGATGTTTTGGGCAGAACCTGAAACAAGGTACTAAGTAGAACTAATTAATACAAGGCTTGTGTTCACACCTTTACTCACTGGAGTCCACAAGTATGCTAGCTTCACAAAGTACACTTTCTACACCTCCCTTAAAGCTCATTGGGCCAGAGAGCACTATGGGAGAAAACCCATAATCCCATTCTCTCAGAAGAGGCATATAAAAGGCCAGCGATGAGGGAATCTATGGCAGAATACATTTTTTCCTCTTGGCTGGCTGATCGCGCTGGACTCGAGAGGAACGACTCTGGTACAGAGAACACTTTTGACGGATTTCAGTGGAGCTACGCCAGAAGCCCTCTCTCCACGGCAAGTTGGTGGCTGGGCTCCCCAGAAGGAGATAAGAGAGACCTTCCATCTCTGTCTTGATTGGAGGCAGAAGAAAGCAGAGGCAGAGGCTGAAGGACAGAACCTTTGGATTTGGAGACATCCGAAGGGCTCTAAGCCTCTAAACCGGCTGTGCTCTGAGAAGAACAAACTCCAACATTTGAACTCTTAACAGAGAATGACTTGATTTCTTATATATTAGAGTTAATTCTCTATATATTTTGGAAATGGAAATTTGGAAATAAATTTAGAAAATTTGCAAATGAGGCCTTTATCAGAATCTTTGTAAAAATGTTTTCCCAGTTTACTATTTCCCTTATAATCTTGTCTGCATTAGTTTTGTTTGTATAAAAGCTTTATAATTTGATACAATCAAAATTTTCTATTTTGTCATCAATAAAGATCTCTAGTTCTTCTTTGGTCCACAAATTTCTTCCTCCTCTATAGATCTGAGAGGTAAGCTATCCTATGTTCTTCTAATGTATTTATAATCTCATTCTTTATGGCTAGATCATGAACCCATTTTGGCCTTATCTTGGTGTATAGTGTTAAGTGTGGGTCAATGCCTATTTTTGCTGTACTAATTTCCAATTTTCTCAGCAGTTTTGTTGAATAGTGAATTCTTATCCCAAAAGCTGCGATCTTTTGGTACAGCTAGGCCACCTTCATTTGATTTTTATTTTCAATAGTTGCCTTGAAATTCATGATCTTTTGTTTTTCCATATGAACTTTGTTGTTATTTTTTCTAGGTCATTAATTATTTTTTGGGGAGTCTGATTTATATAATATTAAATAAATAGATTAGTTTAGGAGGTACTGTCATCCATATTCATTCTACCTATCCAAGAACACTTAATATTTTTCCAGTTTGAAAACTTTATTTGTGGAAAGTGTTTTGTAGTTTTGCTCATATAGTTCCTGACTTTCCCTTGAAAGATAGATTCCCAAATATTTTATACTATTGACAATTATTTTAAATGAAATTTCTCTTTGTATCTCTTGCTGTTGGATGTATAAAAATGCTAAGGATTTATATGGACTTTGGTATCATGTAACTCTGATAAAGTTGTGGATTATTTTTAATAGTTTGTAGTGGATTCTCTAGGGCTCTCATCATATCATCAGCAAAGAGTGATAATTTGGTTTTTTCACTGCCTACTCTAATTCCTTTATTCTCTTTCTCAACTCTTATTGCCAAAGTTAGCATTTCTAATACAATATTGAATAGTAATGGTGATAGTGGGCAACCTTGTTTCACTCCTGATCATATTGAGAATGGTTCCCATTTATCCCCATTACTTATGTTGCTTATTGATAGTTTTAAAAAGATGCTACTGATTATTTTAAGGAAAAGTCCATTTATTCCTATATTTTCAACTGGTTTTAATGGGAATGGATGTTGGATTTTATCAGATTCTTTTTCTGCATCTATTGAGATGATCATATGTTTTTTTGTTAGTTTGATTATTGATATAGTCAATTATGCTAATAGTTTTCCTAATCTTGAATCAGCCCTACATTCCTTGTATAAATCCTACTTGGTCATGATGTATTATCCTGGGGATGATTTTTTTGTCATCTTTTTGCTAATATTTTATTTAAGATTTTATCATTAATATGCATTAGGGAAATAGGTCTATAATTTTCTTTCTCTTTTTTTCAACCTATCTGGTTTAGGTATCAGTACCATATCTGTGTCATAAAAGGAATTTGGTATGACTCCTTCATTTCCTATTTTTTCAAATAGTTTATATAACATTTGGAGTTAATTGTTCTTTAAATATTTGGAAGAATTCACATGTAAATCCATCTGGTCCTGGGTTTTTTTTCTTAAGGAGTTGATTAATAGCTTGTTCTATTTCTTTTTCTAAAATTGGAGTATTTAAGCAATGTACTTCCTCCCCTGTTAATCTGGGAAGCCTATATTTTTGAAGGTAGTCATGCATTTCACTTAGATTATCAAATTTATTGGCATAGAGTTGGGCAAAGTAACTCCTAATTTTTGCTCTAATTTCCTCTTCATTGGTGGAAGGTTTTACCTTTTCATTTTTAAGACTAACAATTTGATTTTTTTCTTTCCTTTTTCTAATCAGATTTACCAAAAGTTTATCTATTTTATTGGTTTTTCATAAAAGCAACTCTTAGTTTTATTTAGTAATTCAATAGTTTTTTTTACTTTCAATATTATCAATTTCTCCTTTTAATATCATAATTTCATGTTTAGTTTTTGATTGGGGTTTTTTAATTTGCTCTTTTTCTAACTATTTAAGTTACAAGCCTAATGCACTGATCTTTTCCTCTATTTTATTCAAGTAAGCCTCTTAAGATAATTTCCCCTTATTAATGCTTTTGCTGCATCCCACAAATTTTGGTATGTTGTCTCATTGTTGTCATTCTCTTGGTTGAAATTATTGTGTCTATGATTTCCTGTTTCATCCATTCATCTTTTAGAATGAGATTATATAGTTACCCATTACTTTTTGGTCTATTTACCCCTAGCTTTTTGTTGAATGTAGTTTTTATTGCATCATGATCTGAAAAGAATGAATTTACTATTTCTGCTTTTCTGCATTTAATTTTGAGGTTTTTGTGTCCTAATATATGGTCAGTTTTTGTATAGGTTCCATGAACTTATGAGAAGAAAGTGTATTCCTTTTTGTCTCCATTCAATTTTCTCCAAAGATCTACTATATTTAACTTTTCTAATATTCTATTTACCTCTTTAATTCTTTCTTATTTGTTTTGTGGTTTGATTTATCAAATTCTGAGAATGCAAGGTTGAGATCTCCCATTATTATAGCCTTGCTATCTATGTCTTCTTGCAATTCTCTTAACTTCTTCTCTAGGATATTAGATGCTGTACCACTTGCTGCATATGTTTAATATTGATATTGCTTCATTGTCTATGCTATCCTTTAGCAAGATATGCTTTCCTTCATTATCTCTTTTAATTATATCAAATTTTGTTTTTACTTGATCTGAAATAAGGATGGCTACCCCTGCTTTTTTGACTTTACCTGAAGCATAACAGATTCTGTTCCAGTGTTTTACCTTTACTCTGTATGTATCAACCTGCTTTAAATGTATTTCCTGTAAACAACATATTGTAGGATTCTGACTTTTTATCCAGTCTGCTATCTGCCTCTGCTTTATGGGAAAGTTTATCCCATTCACATTTATGGTTAAAACTACTAATTCTGTATTTCCTGCCAGCTTATTATCCCCAGATTGTGCTTTTCTTTTCTTTCCCCCTATTGCCCCCCCACTCCAGTATTAAACTTATGGGCACTACTTGCCTCATGCAGTTCTCCCTCTTTGGAATCCCTCCCACTCCCTCCTTTCTTATACATTTCCCTCATTACTCTTTTCTTTTTCCCTTTTCCTCTCCCACTTTTAAATGATGTGAGAGAACTTTCTCATAAACCAAATATATCAATTATTTTCTCTTTGAGACAAATCTGATGAGAGTAATTCACACAATGTTTCTCTGCCTCCCTAGATATGATAGGTTTACTTTACCTCTTTGTGGGATGTAATTTTCCTCGTTTTATCTCCCCCTTCCCCTTTTTCTGATACTATCCCCTTTCCACTTCTACTTCTCTTTTTTCTATCAATAAAATCAAATTATACATGCACTCTTTATGTATGTCCAGAGGGAGAAATACAGAAATTTATCAGGTTCACTTAGGAGGTCTCTTACTCTGTTCCCATATGCTTTGGAAGATTAATAATTTGAACCCAAGACTTAAAAAAAATGATAAAGGGATGTCTGGAACTCTGTTCAAGATTATCTTCAATATGTTTTCTCTCCATTGGAGTATATGTTCCTTAAGAGTTGGATTGCTTTTTGTTTGTTCATTTCCTTATTTTTGTCTTTGCATCCCAAGCAGTTAGCAAAAAGCCCAGCAGATAACAGGCATTTGGCAAATACTTGTTAATTTTTTTTTTTAAGTATACAATGTCAGTATAAAATGCGTATGTAAAGTTGGGAGCAAAAAAAAAAATTAAGACTATAAAAGTGGAATATTTCCTCATGTATTTTTAGGAATTGAATAATGAATAGTACACAATTCATGCAAAGATGTGAGAAGAGGGGAAGTGGAAGGTTAAAAAAAATTAGGAAAAGTTTTATTTTCACCAAATTCAAAATTTCAACTCCATCTATATCCTCATTTCGATTTGAACAACTTTCAGAAATGATTTTTCAGAAGTAAATGCTTTTCTATGCTCTAGTCACAGTTCATATTGTTCATCTAGTTTTTTTCCTCTCACTGTCTGAATAGTTCTTTTGAGGGGGACCCAGAAGCCAGTTTCTCATCACAATTTTTTTAAAAAAATAATTAAATAAATAAATGGGGCAGATTTTTTTTTTCATACTTAGAAAAAGAAACCTTCAACCTGCATTTGCATTTTTCACAAGTCTGTTTGCTATAAAATTCTTAAGCTAAACACAAACTCAGCCTGTTGCTTCTTATGTAGAACATTAATTGTCTCCAATCATTGTTAGAGCATCTGTTTCACATTTTGACAAGTGCACTTATCTTCTTTTTTCCCTTCATATTCCTCTGGTAAAAATAATGAATAAATTACAGGGAGATGACAAATGTGTTGATAATCAAGATGAAACACAAATGAAGTGGAAGAAGCTGTATTTCTTTTCAGAGTTGTAAATTGCATTCTTTTTTTTTTTTTTTTTTTTTTTTTTTGTGTAGTGGCAAGCCTGACTTGGAAACTAAAAATACCAACACATGGAGAAATTAATGGAGAAACTCAAACAGAAGTGATTTTCCATCAGTAAAATAAATGGTAAGGTTCTTTTCCTTACAAAACCTATCAGATTTACTTTACAATCTGGGAATCCCTGAAAATATCAGAAAGTCATAGATTTTAGGCTGAAGTAATAAAGTATTCATGAAATTTAATAAAATTTACTTGTATTTCCAAATTACTATTGAACTTATAATGGAAAGTTATATTAATTCAGTAACAAACTCCATCTATATCCTCATTTCGATTTGAACAACTTTCAGAAATGATTTTTCAGAAGTAAATGCTTTTCTATGCTCTAGTCACAGTTCATATTGTTCATCTAGTTTTTTTCCTCTCACTGTCTGAATAGTTCTTTTGAGGGGGACCCAGAAGCCAGTTTCTCATCACAATTTTTTTTTTTAATAATTAAATAAATAAATGGGGCAGATTTTTTTTTCATACTTAGAAAAAGAAACCTTCAACCTGCATTTGCATTTTTCACAAGTCTGTTTGCTATAAAATTCTTAAGCTAAACACAAACTCAGCCTGTTGCTTCTTATGTAGAACATTAATTGTCTCCAATCATTGTTAGAGCATCTGTTTCACATTTTGACAAGTGCACTTATCTTCTTTTTTCCCTTCATATTCCTCTGGTAAAAATAATGAATAAATTACAGGGAGATGACAAATGTGTTGATAATCAAGATGAAACACAAATGAAGTGGAAGAAGCTGTATTTCTTTTCAGAGTTGTAAATTGCATTCTTTTCCTTTTTTTTTTTTTTTTTTTTTTTGTGTAGTGGCAAGCCTGACTTGGAAACTAAAAATACCAACACATGGAGAAATTAATGGAGAAACTCAAACAGAAGTGATTTTCCATCAGTAAAATAAATGGTAAGGTTCTTTTCCTTACAAAACCTATCAGATTTACTTTACAATCTGGGAATCCCTGAAAATATCAGAAAGTCATAGATTTTAGGCTGAAGTAATAAAGTATTCATGAAATTTAATAAAATTTACTTGTATTTCCAAATTACTATTGAACTTATAATGGAAAGTTATACTAATTCAGTAACAAACTGTAGCTATATAGACACTCTTTTTAACATTCATCAAATTGTTCTTGTAGATGACTGTTCCCCCCTATTCTATTTTGGTGTTTTAGTTCTGTTGTATAGTTTTTTCTATTATCCTAATATTAAGGCACTTTTTCCCCTCCATTTTCATCAGAGATCCCAAATGTATGTCAAGTGATAGGGATGTAATTAAAATATAAATTGCACCATCATCTGTCTTTTCTATTTCTACCTTTTATTAAATCACTTTTGTGTAGATTTCTAAAAGAAGAGCCATGGGAAAGCTTCCCTTTTAAAACAAAATTAAGCATATAAACATTCTTAATTTACCAATTGAATGGAGTAGAAAAATTAGAACACAATGTACACCCAAACTTTCATTTTTACATGAAAAATAGATGCAGAAAATTATATTGAATTCATTCATATGTGTTTGATAAATCAAAGAATAATCATTTTTATTAGTAAATGATTATTTGCTTTAATTCAATAATCTAAAAAAGGCTGTAGCATCTGTTTTCTTAACTAGTGAGCTTTCCTGATGTATTTTGGTATGAACCAAGTACCCAACATTTGAGTCTCATGCAACTCTTCAGCACCACAATTATGAAAGCTAAAGCATATAAATTTTCCTTAAAACTAACAGCAGAAATTTGCTGTGATGATGTTAAACTCCCAGGAGACAAAGTTTCCTGGTAATTAATAATCAGTTTATTAATTTGGCTATCATGTTATCAATACACTAATGGTCAGTGCTTTCTCTCCATAACTAAAGATACCATAGAGAATTATTTTTATAGCTCTTTTTTTTTATTAATTAAAGCTTTTTATTTACAAAACATATGCATGGGTAATTTTTCAACATTGACAAATGTTGCAAAGCCTTCAGTTCCAAATTATCCTCTCCCCTTATCCCTCCCCTAGATGGCAGGTAGTCCAATATATGTTAAATATGTTAAAATATGTGTTAAAAGCAATATATGTATACATATTTATACAGTTATCTTGTTGCACAAAGGTATATCAGATCAAGAAGGAAGAAAAAAACTAAGAAAGAAAAAAAAATACATGTAAACAACAACAGAAAGAGTGAGAATGTAATGTTGTGTTCCACACTCAGTTCCCATGGTCCTCTCTTTGGATGTAAATGGCTCACTTCATCACTAAACAATCAGAATTGTTTTGAATCATCGCATTGTTGAAGAGAGCCATATCCATCAAAATTGATCATTGTGTAGTCTTGCTGTTACCTCCTGGTTCACCTTACCTCACCCAGCATCAGTTCATGCAAGTCTCTCCAGGCCTCCGTGAAATCATCCTGTTGCTTGTTTCTTGTAAAACAATAATATTATGTAACATTCATATACCATAATTTTTTTTTCAGCCATTCTTCAGTTTATGGGTCCACTCAGTTTCCAGTTTCTTGCCACTACAAAAAGGGGTGCCACAAACGTTTTTGCACATGCGAGTGCCTTTCCCTCCTTTAACTTTTTGAGCATAGTTTCAAATTGCTGCCCAGAATGGTTGGATTTGTTCATAGTTCCACCAACAATGTATGTATTCCAGTTTTCCCATATCCCCTCTAACACTGGTCATCATCTATTCCTGTCATCTTAGCCAATCTGAGAGGTGTATAGTGGTATCTCAGAGTTGTCTTAATTTGCATTTCTCTGATCATTAGGGATTTGGAGTACCTTTTAATATGACTAGAAATCATTTCCATTTCTTCATCTGAAAATTGTTTGTTCATATCCTTTAACCATTTATCAATTGTAGAATGGCTTGAACCACAAAGGGATTCTTAAATAGCTTAAATCTCTAATGAAAGGAAACTCTCCTGACAAGTAAAACTTAACCCTGATTGGCAAATATGCAATGAGGGAGTAAAGTAAAAGTCTTTAATTTTATTGGGATTAATTAGCTCTTTGTCTATTAGCCTTTCTCTTGTTTCCTATTGATCACTTATTTTTCTAGCTACTAGTGTAAAGGTAAGTTTAGAAATTCACTTAGGCTTTGGATAACTTTTCATATAAAAGTCCAGAAAGATGGCTAGAGAAACAGAAGCAATAATTTTATACCCCAGGCTTAGTTTGTTTCTGCCTTTCTCTTACTCTTTTATATAAGACAGCAAAGTGGGGTTGAAGTTGAGATCTGGAGACCCTTAAAACTTCAGAGTATTTTAGCCAGTCTTTCATGAGTAACTTTTGCATGGATAGTCCATCAAACTCTAACTTCAGTTAGAGATTGAAATTTGTAGAATTTGTAAATTTCTGAATACAGAATATTCAGCATAAACTGAAGTTAGTTTGGCCATCAAGTTTCAAGTCCAAAAAAACAAAACAAAACAAAAAGTGAAGTCATCAAGACAACTTTGAGTTTGAGAGCATTAGTAATTTATGAAGGAATATCTCTTTGTTCTAAAGACCTAGATCCCTTGCTAGAAATATCTTGCACAGAATCTGGTCCAAATAAATGGTGAGTAAATTCATTAATAAATAATAAATACATAAAAATAAACAAATACAATAATAAGAGCCTTTTTAGGGGAAAATGATGAAGTGGTTTGTAATTGATCTCCTTTTAGAGATGGCTCTTTTGATCAAAGTTTAGAATGGTTGTTTTAAAAAAAGTTGCCATCAATTACATCTGATTTTGAATAAAAAAATAGAGCAAAAACAACTCTTCTTATGAAGAAACTATCAGTATAACTAAGGATTTTATCTGAAACCTGAATGTGGAAGTAGAGAAAAACTCTGTAGCCATACCCCAATAGAGTTATATCTGAAAGCAATTACTAGGGAAGTATAAAAGAGTGGAAAAACATCTAGCAGAGTAGTATTCAGCAAAGAAATGTCTGGCAAATACTATATGTCCAGAAGAATAATATCCAACAGAAGCTACATGCCCTGTGGGGACCAAAAAGAAGTAGGCTCAGGAGGATAAATGCAAATTACATCATTAAAAGAGTTTTGTGGTCCCTCCAGGTGTGTACTCTTGTGACATGCCTCATATTCCCTCTGTCTGAGCATTGTCCATATATTTTCCTTCACGAATACCTTACATTTAGACACTCTGACATATTTTTATAAATATATGCCTCTAAATGCAAATTAAGACAACTCTGAGATACCACTACACACCTGTCAGATTGGCTAAGATGACAGGAAAAAATAATGATGAATGTTGGAGAGGATGCTGGAAAACTGGGACACTGATGCATTGTTGGTGGAGTTGTGAATGAATCCAACCATTCTGGAGAGCAATCTGGAATTATGCCCCAAAAGTTATCAAATTGTGCATAACCTTTGATCCAGCAATGTTTCTATTGGGCTTATATCCCAAAGAAATACTAAAGAAGGCAAAGGGACCTGTATGTGCCAAAATGTTTGTGGCAGCCCTGTTTGTAGTGGCTAGTAACTAGAAATTGAATGGATGCCCATCAATTGGAGAATGGCTAGGTAAATTGTGGTATATGAATGTTATGGAATATTATTGTTCTGTAAGAAATGACCAGCAGGATGAATATAGAGAGGCTTGGCGAGACTTACATGAACTGATGCTAAGTGAAAAGAGCAGAACCAGGAGATCATTATACACTTTGACAACGATATTGTATGAGGATGTATTCTGATGGAAGTGGATTTCTTTGACAAAGAGACCTAACTGAGTTTCAATTGATAAACGATGGACAGAAGCAGCTACACCCAAAAAAAGAACACTGGGAAACGAATGTGAACTATCTACATTTTTGTTTTTCTTCCCGGGTTATTTTTACCTTCTGAATCCAATTCTCCCTGTGCAACAAGAGAACTGTTCAGTTCTGCAAACATATATTGTATCTAGGATATACTGCAACATATCTAACATATATAGGACTGTTTGACATCTAGGGGAGGGGGTGGAAAAATGGAGGGGGAAAATCAGAACAGAAACAAGTGCAAGGGATAATGTTGTAAAAAAAAATTACCCTGGCATGGATTCTGTCAATATAAAGTTATTATAAAATAAAATAAAATATTAAAAAAATAAATAAATATATGCCTCTATTATACATATTCTTTGATTGCATCTATTCCCTATATGTATATCTCTCCATTTTTGTTCTCAAAGCACATCTCCTTCCCACTAATGAGGTATTTATTTTTGGAAAGTGATATGTAGATTTAAGAAAGGAGTGATTTATTGTTATTTTTCTTATGAAGACATCTCACTAAATATCTTTTCATTGAACTTATTAATTTCATTGAGTGACTATTAAAGGTAAAAACTGGTGAATGCTTATAAGATTTGCTTTTAGTAGAAAGGAGCATGACTCACTATGTGGGATGGTGGAGCAGGATGCTACATTTGCACAGACTTTATTGTGCATGAATTGATTTGTCTTCAGATACCTTCTCTTTGGCATTTGATGAATGATTTCATGACCTTCAATTTCACTTTGGTTAGTATCTCTTTATAACTGATCATTAGCAATCTCCTAGGATTTCAGAGAACATTGAATCTTTCAGGCTTTATATTAAGGACACTATGTATTTTAAAACACCAGGGTGTATTTTGCTTCTCACAACTTTGACTAATTGTAAGTAACCATATATACGGGGAAAATGACCTTTCCATTCATTTGTATTTGCAAAAACTCATATTAGATTAGATACAACCTTTCCTCTTCGGCACTCCAAAATCTTTGTCATAACAAGTTGTCAACAACCATTTACCAAGGATATAATATGTCCCAGTGATATGCTAACTGATAGGCATAAAATACAAGCAAAAATAAAGACAATATATGTCTTTTAGGAGTCTACATTCTAATAACAGAAGACAATGCAAAAAAAAAAAAAGGAAGAAGCAAGATGAAGATACTTAATACGGGCACATGATAACATTCTAAAAGTTAGAAGTGAAGGAAGTTTGAGTTTCTATCTTAAAATAAAGGTTCTGTAAAGAACCAGCTAACAGGAAAAAATTGTTACAGAAAAATCAGAAGGCACTAGCAATATTGTAGACTGAAGTGTTTGCAGAGCTTTCAGGGTAAAAGAGGTAATATAGCTGTAATAGTCAGGAACAGAAATATACCCTGGAGAATAAGAAAAAAAAGAGAAGTCTGGTATAAAGAAAAGGCCCTGGAAGATGGACAGAGCCTGGATGATCTATCGGAAGAGAGAACTCATACCTTTTTATGGCAGTTCTGTTCTATTTTCTCTCAAATTAAAGAGGACACTTGTGATGAAGTAGAATAGAAGTGACTTCAGGAGACTAGAGAGCACAGGAAAACATTCTGTTACTGGCATGTAGAATTAAATTACTTACCTTTTCCCTTATAGTTACATGCCCTTATCTGTATTTTGCCCTTATCTGAGAACAAGTCAATTTTAAATCAAGACACTTGCCACGTTAATAAAAACATAGGAAAAGGAAAATAAAGCTATTTCCCTAATTTACTTAATCCAGTCACATACATGGCCATTTACTTTCCTTTTATTTGATTTATCTTTAAAAAATATTTTAATACACATTGCTTTATGAATCATGTTGGCAGAGAAATACTAAAAAAAAAGGGGAAAAACATGTGGGAGAAAAAAATGGCAAAAAGGTGAACATAGCAGGTATTAATTTACATTCAACATCCATAGTTCTTTTTCTGGATGCAGATGGCATTTTCTGTCCAAAGTCTGCTTGGATTGCTTTGGATCATTGAACTAAAGGGAAGAACCAAATTTTTCATAGTTGATCATGACACATTCTTGCTGGTATTGTATACTATGTATTTTTGGTTCTTGTTTAGCTCAGCAACAGTTCTTGTAAATCTTCTAAAATCAGCTTATTCATAATTTTTATAAAACAATAATATTACCTTACCTCTATATACCGCAACTTGTTCAGCCATTTCCCAATTGATGGGCATCTACTCATTTTACAATTCTTTGCTACCACAAAAATAGCTGCTACAAACATTATTGCACTTGTGGGTTTTTTCCCCTTTTTTATAATTTCTCTGGGATACAAATCCTGGAGTGGTACTGCTAGCTCAAGGGATATACAGTTTGATAGCCCTTTGGGTATAGTTCCAGATTGCTCTCCAGAATGATTGGATCATTTTATAACTCCACCAACCATGCTTTAGTGTTCCAGTTTTCCCTTACTCTGCCCCAACATTTATCATTATTTTTTCCTGTCAGCTTAGCCAATCTGAGAATTATGAGGTGGCATATCAGAATTGTTTTAATTTGCATTTATCTAATCAATACTGATTCAGAACATTTTTTCATATTTTTATAGATGGTTTTAATTTCATCATCTGAAAATTGTCTGTATCCTTTGACAATTTATGAGTTGAGAAATGATTTTTATTCTTATAAATTTGACCAAATTCTACATATATTTTTGAAATGAAATCTTTTTCAGAAATACTATCTGTAAACATTTTTCTCATTTTGCATTGCCTTTTTAATCTTTTTTCTGTTGGTTTTGTCTGTGCAAAATATTTTTAATTTAATGTAATCAAAATTACCCATTTTGCCTTTCATACTGTTCTCTAGTTCTCCTTTGATCATAAATTTTTCCCTTATCCAAAGACTAGATAGGTAAATTATTACTTGTTCTCCTAATTTGTTTATGTTATCATCCTATACACTCAAATCATGTACCTATTTGACCTTATTTTAGTATGGTGTGAGATGTAGGTATATGTCAAGTTTCTGACATACATTTTCCAGTGTTCCTAGCAGTTTTTTCTAATTAGCCAAGTCTTATTCTACAAGCTGGGGTTTGGGGGTTTATCAAATACGAGATTACAATAGGTCTTGATTATTGTTTTGTATGTATCTAACCTATTCCACTGATCCCTCACTCTATTTCTTAGCCAGTACCAAATGGTTTTGATGATTGCTGCTTTAGAATATGATTTTAGGTTTGGTACTGCTAAGCCACCATCCTTTTGTGGTTCTTTTTATTAATTTCTTTGATATTTTTTGACCTTTGTTCTTCCAGATAAATTTTTTTTTCTAGTTCAATAAAAACAACTTTTTGGCAGTTTGATTGGAATCAAACCAAAAAAAAAAGTAGATTAATTTAGGCAGAATTGTCATTTTTATTATATTAGCTCAGCTTACCTATGAGCAAATTGATAATTTAGACTTTATTTGTGTGAGAAGTATTTTGTATTTGTGTTCAAATAGTTCTTGGGTTTGTCTTGGAAGGTTTACCCCCGAGTATTTTATTTTGCCTATATTTATTTATTTAACTTGCCCAGGGTCACACAGCTAAGAAGTGTTATGGGCCAGAACTTGAAACAAGGTAATAACTCAATGGAATTAATGGAAGCAATGCTTGTGTACTTGGGTTTGCACCTTTAAGAGTTTACACATTAGAGGTCACACATTAGAGCTCACACCTTTAAGAGAGTTTACACATTAGAGCTCAACATTGGAGTTCACAAGTATGGGAGATACACAAAGTTAACTTTGTAACTTAGTGAATTCACACCTCCCATAATCCTACTCTCGGAGGAGGAGTCAACCTTTGAGTTTACACCTCTAAAAGAGCATAAAAAGAGCTTCAGTCAGTCAATTAGTGAGTCAGTTCAAGAGACTGACAAGCTAGAAACTGCAGTCAGGCAGAATGAAGGATTCGGAGGAGTAGAACTATGGTGATTTTCTTCTTTTAAAATATAATAATGATGGTTTCCTCTGGGAAGAAAGCAGGTTTCTCGGGGAGGTTTTCTGGAGGCAGTCTTAGTATCAGTTAAGAGTAATAATCACCCCAAATGCAGTCAGGTGATAAAAGTTCAGATTTTTTATTGTCACCAATGTAGCCCGGTTAGCTTAGAGACCTATCTCTCTGCTTGGTTCCAAGAACTCTTATAGCTTTGTCCTTTGCTTCTGCCTCTGCTTTCTTCAGCCTCCAATTCAGCTCCACTCTCCATGTAATTCAGTTGAATTCTCTTAACTGGGCTTATATATGACTCTTCTGAGAGAATGGGATTATGGGTTTTCTCCCAGAGTGCTCTCTGGCCTTAAGAGCTTCAAGGGAGATGTGAATTCGGATATCTCACACTAAACCCTGAACTCTCCCAAACGTGTGAACTCCAATGAGTAAAGGTGTGAACACAAGCATTGAATCAATTACATTGAGTTAACACTAGGATTCTAACATCTCCCTTGAGTTATCATCTTGTTTCAAGTTGAGTTAACACTAGGATTCTAACATCTCCCTTGAGTTATCACCTTGTTTCAAGATGAGTTAACACTAGGATTCCAACATAGAACCAAGATTCAGAGGGAGATGGAGGTGACAAAGGACAAGCTGCAAGAGCTCTTAGAACCAAGGAGGGAGAGAGGCCTCTAAGAAACCGAACTAGGCCCAAGGAAAGAGACAAGACTTGGAAGGAGAAAATAAATGTTTGGATTTTATCAGCTGGCTGCATTTGAGGTGATTATTTCACAGAACTGAAACTAAGGGTGCCTCCAGAAAAACTCCCAAGAAACCTGCTCCCACAGAGAACAATCATATATTTTAGAAAAGAAGAGAACACCATTAAGAAGTGTTAAATGTCTGAGACCAGATTTGAACTGATATCCTTCTGACTTTAGGGCTGGTGTTCTATCAACTGTGCCACCTAGTTACCTGCCTAAAGTTATTTAAAATGGATTTTCTCTTTCTATTTCTTGCTGCTGGGATTTGTCCAGTAATATATAGAAATGCTGATGATTTGTGTGGGTTTAGTTTATGTCTTGCAACTTTCCTAAAACTGGAAATTGTTTTGAGTATGTTTTAGGATAATTTTCTAGGATTCCTGACTTTTTGGATTTTATTTCCTCCCCGCCTCAATTTCTGAAAGGGGTGGAATGTTGGATGGGAGCATAGAAGTTTATTTGTCACATAATATCATTATTACAAGGTGATAATAACCATATACAATTAGAGACTTGATTTTACCTAATCATATCAAGAGGAAAGAAGAGTCCTAAAAAAGGGAGATAGAAAAGATAAATATTCCTTCTTACTTCTCCCTAGGACCAGCATTATCCCTTCATCTTTCCTTTAAGTGGTGAGTAGTTGATAGAGAATCAATCTGAGAATCAGCATGTTTGTACTTTAGTCCTATCTGTGCTTCCAAACTCTTGGCTGACCATGTACAAGTCACAACTTCTAAAAATCTATTTTTTCTCAAATTAAAAAGCATATAGGTAATGTATCTCTAAGATTCTTTTCAGAAAAAGTATTCTATGATTGTTATTGCTTTCCAAACTAGAATATTTTTTTTTTTTTTTTTAAGGAATATTATGGCACTCTATCCATTTTTCCTCACATATTCATTCTCCCAAATTTCTCAAATGGGGAGTCAGAGATGAGAATAACTAGATATCCTATATGATCTAAATTCTCTAAAATTTCGCAAAAAACTCTAATCATAGAAATAACCTGGAATACACAGACTTTCATAGAAACCCAGAGATAGATTTTAGGGGTCCATGACCTTGGATAGAAAAATTAAAGATGTCTATATATAATTGGGTTTCTATATAATTGGGTTCCTTTTGCATAAAAGAAACAAGCAAACAAAATAAAACATTATTCTAAAAAGGGCTCAATAAACTTCACTAGGTTGGGGGTTGGAGCCAAGATGGTGGAGAGGACAAATGCTTCTTTCTGATCTTTCCTACTACCCTCAAACTATTTATAAAATTCAGCCTCTGAACTAGTGTTGAATAGTCAGAACCCATGAATATTGGGAGTACAACACATTACCAACAGAAGAAGATAATCTCGATCACCAGAAAAGGTCTGTCCTGATCATGCATGGACATGGGAGGCCAGGTGCAAGTACAGATAGACAGGCAGGCAAAGCATAGAAGCCAGCACATGATGAGCAGACTGGGAGTGAGGTATGGTCTCCTTGGTAGAACAATCTGCCAAGAGGACTCTACTACACTGTTGGCGACTCTGCTCTGGTTAAAAGCCAGCCAATCAGCAGAGAAGTTATAAAACTTCCAACAGAAACACGGAAGGGAAAGAGTATACCTCAAAGCACCAGAGTCTCATGGGGCCTAGTCACAACCACTCAGCACCTGTAGTGACTCAACAAGATCCCAGCACATTCACTGCTTCTCTGCTTCAACTTCATTGCTACTTCCTATTACCTGTTGAGGAAACTTGGAAATCTCTCATTTCACCTAAAGCAGACTCCTGCTTTTTTTTTTTTTCATGAATAAAAAGGCAAAGTGGGGTCTAACTGAAGATAGTTTCTATAGTGAAAGAGAGCAAATTTCAAACCCTGAGTAGAGTAAAAGCAGATTGTCTCCAAATGAAGCCCCAAAGGAGATATGACCTGGTCCCCATCACACAAGATTCTCATAGAAGAAATTTTAAAAGCATCTTAAAAGAGCTAGAAGAGGTATGGGGAAAAAAGGAAAACCTTGCAAGAAGGTTTAGATAAGGCATAAAACTCAGTAAAAGATAGAGTGGGAAAAGAGAACAAATCCCTAAAAAAACAGAATTTGTGAATTGGAAAAAGAAAATAATTCCTTAAAAAATTGGTGAAATGTAAAAAAATTCCATAGAACAAAACAACTCATTAAAAAAAACTCAATTGGAGCTACAATCAGCGAAAGAACTCTGGGAGAAGACTAAGAACCATTGCATTGAATTCCCAATCCCTATATTTTTGCCTGACTGCATTTTGGATTTCCTTGAACAGGCTAATTGTATAATATTTTAGAGTCCGATTCTTTTTGTACAGCAAAATAATGGTTTGGTCATGTATATTTATTTTGTATTTAATTTGTACTTTAATATATTTAACATCTACTGGTCATCCTGCCATCTAGGAGAGGAGTAGGGGGAAGGAGGGGAAAAATTGGAACAAAAGGTTTGGCAATTGTCAATGTTGTAAAGTTATCCATGCATATAACTTGTAAATAAAAAGCTATTAAAAAAAAATAAAAACTCAATTGGACAAATAGAAAAGGAAATAAAAAAGTAAATAAAGAAATTAATTCATTAAAAACCAGAACTGAACAAATGGAATTGTAATAACCGTGTATTTAAAATCAGCCGGAGTCAGGAATTCGGGTTAAGGGAAAAATCTTCAATCTTTATTGAAGTGAAGAGGTGAGAAAAGATTGCAATAGCAACATGGGCAAGAAGGATTGAGATAGCAATATGGGCAGCTGCGACAGTAAGCCAGCTAGCAGAGAGAGACCTGAGCTGAAGGGCCGTCACAATGGCAATGAGAGCAACTGTGTCAAGACGCCAGCCAGCAGTCTCTCCTTCCCCTTCCTTTTCCACTCCCCTGCCTCCACCCACCAAAATCGTCATTTCCTATACAACACATCAGGACTTGCACAAAGAGTGGGTGGGGGCCACTCTTTCTCCAAGCTTATATATTAATAGAGTATGGTCCAATTACTATTTAGCCTCATGTGCTTGGGACCTCAGTGTATCAACTCGAGCCTCAGCCCATTACATCTCCCACTTTCTTTTGTTTTAGAACACATGTGGTCATGCCATCCCTGACTCCTCAGGGAGGTCAGAACCCCCAAGGGGAGGTGATCACACCATCCCTGACTTCTCAGGAAAGGAGGTGAAAGCACCGAAAAGGAGATGATCATGACCCGCCCTGACTTCTCAGGAAGGGAGGTGAAAGCACTAAAAAGGAGATAATCACACCCTACCTGACATCTCAGGAAGGGAGATGAAAAGCACCTTCCTTTTCTGGGCTCAAGGGTCTTATTATGCACAAACCCATCAGCATGGGAACACATAGCACATAGCACATAGCAACAATGCAGAGGCTATTAGTGATGACTCTCCCCACAGTCAATGCAGGCTTGATGTGGTATAACAAACATGAATTGTACACCCAAGTAATGGTATAACAAATAACATAAATCAACATGGTATTGGAAAAGATTGCCAGAAGTCATAGAAGGAGAGTATGTAAATAGCAGTCACACATACGTCTTCTTCAGCAGCCAAGAGCTAGTCCAAAACCAATCTATTGTCCATTGCTTCACATATCAGGGAATCCAATCACTCCCCCTCCCCCCAAGTTTTTGAAGTCCTGCAAAAGTCTTTTTATGTATTAGGGAATCCAATGATTCCAGCAGATTTTGAAGTCCTGTAAGAGTCTTATCATTTCTCAGAAAATCCAATGATTCCTGAGGACTTTCAAGTCTTATGTCTTAAAGGATCCAATAATTCCTGAGGATTTTCAAATCCTACAACAATCTTATCATGTCTCAGAGAATAATTCCTGAGGGTTTTGAAGTCCAACAATTTTCTATCTCCACGAGTCAAACGCTATAACTGCCACGCTCTTTCAATGGTGAGCATAATCAGCAATAGAACCATCCAATATTTCTTGGGTCTTCTCCTTCATTTCAAGGGTCTGCTTCATCTCTCTCTGATGGACAAGGGGAATGCAGTTTGTTGGCACCCATCTGATTCCTTCTCCATCTGTAGAGATACAAGCAAACCTTCTCCCCCAAGCAGTTAGCCTATCTGGTCCCTTCCATTCACCACTTTCTGGGTCTCTCCACATCACCTGGTGATTATCTAAAGATAGTGGAGCTGCTCGCACTGGACACTGCCCTTCCAGTGGGTTATAAAACCTGTCTGCCGGAGCCAGTGCATCTTTGTCAAAAATCAAGAAGTTAATAGTAAAAATGGGCTAGATTTAGTAGTTCTCTAGGGTTATCTGTGGCTCCCCCTTTCTTTTGTTTTTGGAGCAGCATCTTAATGTCTCTGTTTCTCCTCTCTACTATTGCCTGTCCTTGAGGATTAAAGGGTATGCCAGTGGTGTGTAAAAAAAAAAGTGTACAAAATGTTTGGAGGTGTATGCAGGACCTTTGTCTGTTTTTATTGCTTGTGGCACACCCATAATGGCAAATGCTTGCGTGAGGAATTCAGTGACCACTCAGGCTGTCTCTTTTGCTGCTGGTATGGCAAAAGTGAATCCTGAAAAGGTGTCTATCGCAACATGGATAAAAGACAGACGACCGAAAGATTTATAACGGGTCACATCCATTTGCCAGATTTCGTTGCGTCTCAAACCACGCGGGTTCTTCCCTGGAGGCAGTGTAGGAGCGCGGAAAGGAAGGCAAGCTGCACAGCTTTTTACTATGCTCTGAGCTTCCTCTTTTGTTATCCCAAATTGTAAATGCAAAGCTCGAGCAGCCTGATGGTATTTAGAATGGGATTCCTGGGCATCCTGAAATAAAGTCGTACTAGCTAACATAGTTAAAACCTATCTGCCTTTGAATTCCCATCAAAAATAGGACCTGGAAGTCCACTATGTGAGTGGACATGCAAGATATAAATCTTACCTGGATGTTTTCTCACTTGCTCCTGAAGTTCCTTAAAGAGCTGATATATATTAGAAGCTACAAATTTTATTTGGGCTGTGGCAATTCTTTGTACCACACCTACTGAATAGGCTGAATCAGATATTATATTTATGTCTCCTGGGTAATAAGTAAGAGCTAACATGATTGCATATAATTCATTCTGCTGAGTGGACTGAAAAGGAGTTCTGACTACTCTCTTTATAGTTAAGTCATGAGCGTATACAGCACAAATGTTGTTTGGATGCATCTGTAAAGATAGTTGGTCCTTTAAAAGGAACTTTAGAAACTTTTTCTTCAAGAATCCATCACCAATTATGTAAAAGTCTGGTTATTTTTAATGGAGACCCATGTGTAAAATTTGGAGCCATGGCTAATAAAATTTGCCACTCTGGTCTCACAGCACACATTAATTTGTGTATTGGTGTAAAAGGTGTATATCTTATCAGGTCTTGCCCCAGATAATTGTACTGCTCACTTAATGGCTTTTAATAAAATTCTAGCCACAAGCACTGGGTAAGGAATAAGGCTTTGTTCTGGTTGTGCTGGGAGGTTCACCCACTCTATCACACTGTCATCATCAAGAATCAGTCAAGCAACCCTTCCAGACCACAACATGAAAAAAAAAAAGAAAAAAAATGTTAAATATCTACTTGAGATAACAGATCTGGGAAATAGATCAGGGAGAGATAATCTAAGGATAATTGGACTCCCTGAAAACCATGATGAAAAAAAGTGCCTAGACACTATTTTTCAGGAAATCATTAAAGAGAACTACCCAGATGTCATAGAATCAGAAGGTAAAATAGCTATTGAAAGAATTCATTAAACACCTGCTGAAAGAGACCCCAAAATTAAAATTTTAAGGAATAATGTGGCTAAATTTCAGACTAAGGAAAAATTACTGCAAGCAGCCAGGAAAACAAACAAACAAACAAACAAAAACCAGTTCAAATGCTGAGGAGACACAATCAGGATCACTCAGGATCTAGCAGCACCCACATTAAAGGATTGAAGGGCCTGAAATCTGATATTTTGAAAAGGCAAAGGAACTTGGAATGTAGCCAAGAATAAATTACCAAGCTAAACTGAACATTTTTTTTTTCCAGGGAAGAAGATGGTCATTCACTGAAACAGGGGAATTCTATTTATTTCTTATGAAAAAAAACATTGCTAAACAAAAAAAAAATTGACCTCCAAATATAGGACTCAAGAGAAGCATAAAAAAGGTGAAAAGATTCTTGACAACTGTATTTCTGTTATGTGTACACATAAAGAGTACATCATAAATTGATTTTACTGTTATAATATGAACAGGGAACAAGAGGTAGAAAGGGAATTTTACTGGAAAAAGGGAAAAGTGGAGGTAAAAAATAGGGAAATTACACTTCACAAAGAGGCAAAGGAAACCTATTATATCTATGGAAAAAAGGAAGGAGATGAACATTGTGTGAATGTTACTGTCAGCAGATTTGGTTCAAAGAAAAAAGTCTTAGAAATATTTGGTTTACAAAGAAACTTCTACCACTTCATTAAAAAGTATGAGGGAAAAAGTGAAAGGGAAGGAGTAGGCTAAATAGAAGGGAAGAAGAAATAATAGGGGAAACATTTAAGAAAGGGGAAGGGACTCTAAGGGGGACAGAGGGATTCTAAAGAGGAAAGGCTGTGTGAAGCAAGTCGTGCCCATATATTTAATACTGTGGAGAGGGATATGGGAGAAAGGAAAAAGAAAAGCATAATCTGGAAATAATAGATGGCAAAAAATACAGAATTAGTACTTTTAACTACTGCTCAGTTGTGAAATAGTAAACACATTTTTTTTTTCCAGATCACAATGCAATAAAAATTACATTCATTAAAAAGCCAGGGGAAAAGAGAACAAAAAGTAATTGGAAACTAAATCATCTCACCCTAAAGAATGAATGGGTGAAGCAGCAAATCATAGGCGCAATTAATTTCACCTAAAAGAATAACAACAATGAGACAATATATCAAAATTTGTGGGATGCAGCCAAGGTGGTAATAAGGAGAAATTTTATATCTCTAGAGGCTTACTTGAATAAAATAGAGAAAGAGAAGATCAATGAATTGGGCTTGCAACTTAAAAAGCTAGAAAAAGACCAAATTAAACCCCCCAATCAAACCCTAAACTTGAAATTCTAAAAATAAAAGGAAAGATTAATAAAATTGATAGTAAAAAAAACCTATTGAATTAATAAATAAAACTAGGAGTTAATTTTATGATAACAAAATAGATAAATCTTTGGTAAATTTGATTAGAAAAAAGAAGGTGGAAAATCACATTATTAGTCTTAAAAATGAAAAGTGAGAACTATTCACTAATGAGGAAATTTGAGCAATAATTATGAGTTAGGTTGCCCATTTTTATGCCAACAAATTTGATAAGCTAAGTGAAATGAATGAATATATTCAAAAATATAGGCTGCCCAGATTAACAGAGGAAGAAATAAATTGCTTAAACAGTCCAATTTTAGAAAAAGAAATAGAAACTATTAATCAACTCCCCAAGAAAAAATCTCCAGATATCTAGATGGATTTACATGTGAATTCTACCAAAAATTTAAAGAACAATTAACTCTAATACTATATAAACTATTGGAAAAAATAGGGAATGAAGGAGTCCTATGAAATTTCTTTTATGACACAGACATGGTACTTATCAGATACCTAAACAGGTAGGTTGAAAACAGAGAAAGAAAATTATAGACCAATCTTCCTAATGAATATTGATGCAAAAATCTTAAATAAAATATTAGCAAGAAGACTACAGAAAATCATCCCCTGGGTAAGATACCATGACCAAGTAGGATTTATACCAGGAATGCAGGGCTGGTTCAATATTAGGAAAACTATTAGCATAATCGATTACATCCATAACCAAATTAACAAAAGCCATGTGATCATCTCAATAGTTGCAGAAAAGGCATTTCATAAAATCCACCACCCATTTTTTATAAAAAATACTAGAGAGTTTAGGAATAAATGGTCTTTTCCTTAAAATAGTCAGTAGCATCTATCTACAATGAACAGTGTGCATCATATGTAATGGTGATAAACTGGAACCATTCCCAGTAAAATCAGAAGTGAAACAAGGTTGCCCATTATCACCATTACTATTCAATATTGTATTAGAAATGCTAGCTTTGGCAATAAGAGATGAAAAAGAGATTAAAAGAATTAGAGTAGGTGATAAGGAAATGAAATTATCACTCTTTGCAGATGATATGATAGTATATTTAGAGAATCCCAGAGAATCAATTGAAGAGCTATTAGAAATAATCCACAAGTTTAGTAAAGTTGTGGGATAAAAAATAAATCCACATAAATCATCAGTATTTTTATACATCACTAACAAAATCCAACAGCAAGAGATACAAAGAGAAATTCCATTTAAAATAACTGTTGATAATATAAAATATTTGGGAATCTATCTGCCAAGGGAAAGTCAGGAATTATATGAGCAAAACTACAAAACACTTTCCACACAAATAAAGTCAGATCTAAACAATTGGGAAAATAATAAGTGCTCTTGGAGAGGTCAAGCAAATATAATAAAGATGACAACACTACCTAAACTAATATATTGATTTAGTGCTATACCAATCATACTCCCAAAAAACCATTTCACTGACTTAGAAAAATAACAATAAAATTCATCTGGACCAAGAAAAAGTAAAGAATTTAAAGGGGACTAATGAAAAAAAAAAATCAAATAAAGGGGGCCTAGCTGTACCAGAAAATTATATTATAAAGCAGTAGTCATCAAAACCATATAGTATTGTCTAAGAAATAGACTAGCTGATCAGTGGAATAGGTTAGGTTTACAGGACAAAATAGTCAATAACTATAGCAATCTAATGTTTGAAAAACCCAAGACTCCAACTTCTGAGGTAAGAATGAACTATTTGACAAAAAAACTACTGGGAAAATGAGAAACAGTATGGCAGAAACTAGGCATTGACCCACATTTAACCCCTTACATGAAGATAAGGTCAAAATGGGTTCATGATCTAGGCATAAAGAATGAGATTATAAACAAATTAAAAGAAGATAGGATAATTTACCTTTCAGACCTGTGGAGGAGAAAGGAATTTGTGAGCAAAAAAGAACTAGAGAGCATTATTGATGACAAAATGGAAGATTTTGATTATATTGAGTTAATTTTTTTTTTGTACAAACAAAACTAATGCAGACAAGCTTAAAAGGGAAGCAATATACTGATTTTTTTTTTTTTTTACAGTCAAAGGTTTTGATAAAGGCCTCATTTCCAAAATAGAAAATTGACTCAAATTTGTAAGAAATCATGGCATTCTCCATTTGGTAAATTGCCAAAGGATATGAACAGATAATTTTCAGATCAAGAAATTGAAGCTATTTCTAGTCATATGAAAAGGTGCTCCAAATCATTATTGATCAGAGAAATGAAAATTAACAACTCTGAGATACCACTACACACCTCTCAAACTGGCGAAGATGACAGAAAAAAGTTAATGCTGAACATTGGAGGGGATGTGGGAAAACTGGTGCATTTATACATTGTTGGTGGAAGTGTAAATGGATCCAACCATTCTGCAGAGCAATTTGGAACTATGCTCAAATAGTTATCAAATTGTGCATATCCTTTGATCCAGCAGAGTTACTACTGGGCTTATATCCTAAAGAGATCTTAAAGAAGGGAATGGGGCCTATTTCTGCAAAAATGCTTGTGGCAACATTTTTTGTAGTGGCTAGAAACTGGGAATTCAATGGATGCCACTCAATTGGAGAATGGCTGAATAAATTGTGGTATGAACATTATGGAATATTGTATGTCTGTAAGAAATCACCAACAGGATGATTTCAGAGAGGCTTGGAGAGACATGAAATGTTGCTAAGTGAAATGAGCAGAATCAGGAGATCATTATACACTTCAACAACAATAGTATATGATGATCAATTCTGATGCACGTGGCTCTCTTCAACAATGCGATGATCCAAACCAGTTCCAATTGTTCAGTAATGAAGAGAATCAACTACACCTAGAGAGAGAATTATGGTAAATGAGTGTGGACCACAACATAGCATTTCTACTTTTTCTGTTATTGTTTGTTTGCATTTTTGTTTTCCTTTTCAGTTTTTTTTTTTTTTTTTTAATCTTCTTTCTAGATCTGATCTTTCTTGTGCAGGCAAGATAACTGCACAAATATGTGTGTGTGTATGTGTGTGTGTGTGTGTGTGTGTGTGTGTAGTATCTAACATATACTTCAACATATTTAACATGCATTGGACTATCTGCCATCTACGGGAGGGATGGGAGGAAGGAGGGGAAAATTTGGAACAAAAAGTTTTATAAGGTTAATGTTTAAAAATTACCCATGCACATGTTTTATAAATAAAAACTATAATAATAATAATAATAATAATAATAATAATAATAAAACTTCACTAGATTGCCAAAGGGATTCATAACACAGCAATAGATTAAAAAAAAAAAAACCTGATCTAATTTTTTTCCCCTTTTTTAGGGAATGCAAAGAATTGATGTCTTAAACTACAATACAGATAATGCAGTTGATATCTTAAATTGTAATGAATCAGTGGCACATGCCATTTTTAATTTGGTATTGCCTTTTGCTATTGTAAATCTTATCATTTTCTATTAGTTAGAAAGCCAGGCTCATATAACTCATGACAAATACATCAAACTACATAACAGCTGAAAAATAACAGGCTTGTCCTTGTACCTGCCAGTTTTTTGTATATACATGCAGATACACATGATGAATAGATTTACATGAATAAAATCAGCTAAATATTTAACAAATGCCTGCCACATGATTCTCATTTCATGTTATTAAATAAATACTGAAATATTCACAGGATCATAGAAGCAGAAATGTCAAAATTAATCTAGCCCAAATTGTATTGGAAATGAATCTTTTCTACCTTAAATCTTATAGTTGATCCATCTACCTTTTATTTAAAGACCTCCAGGAAATAAAACCTCATGTCCTTTTGTGTTGGATCTTTTTATAGCTTTAACCATTTGATAATTTGATAACCTGTAAATGAATTTAAACTCCTTTTCACTTTTGTTGTGGTTGTCATTCAGTCATTTTCAATCTTTTCAACTTTCTGTGACCCCATTTGAGGTCTTTTTCTTTTTTTTCTTCACAAAGATACTGGCCATTTCCTTCTCCAGCTCACTTTAACAGAAGAAGAAATTGAGGCAAACAGGGTTAGGCCACTTGTTCAGGGCCACATACTAAGTTAGTCTTAAATCAGATTTGAACTCAGGAAAGTCTTCCTGACTCCAGATCTGGCATTTTGTCCACTGCCACTTGGTATCTCCCAAAAAAATAGCTATCTAATCTCCCAATAACCTTCATCTTCCCCAAGTTAATCTAGAATGTCTGGTTTACATGTTTTATCTACAAACCTGTGTTTGAATTTGAAGAAATAATTACAGAAAATAAAGTCAACAAAATCCACCCTTATTATTCAGGCATTTTCCTGTTCTTAGAAATTCAACACTTTTCCCTTGAACGTAGTGTTTTGCAAAGGGCAGCATTTAATAAATGCTTATTTATTTATTTATTCATTCATTTATCTATCTATCTATTTATTTTCTTGTTCCACTATATGTGCTGCTTTACTATAGCTATAGAAATGAAATTATTAAAGATATATTTGGGAAAAAAGGAATTAATATGACCTCTTGTTCTGAAAGAGAAATAGAATCTCCTATTCAAAGTGTATGAAAATGTGACTTAGACCTTTTAGCAGTTCATTCTGTTCAACATGGTGATTATTTCCTTACTAATAATCCAAATGTTGGATATGTCCATAAGAAAAACATTATCTGATCACTTTGGGAGAAGGAGGCTGGACAAGGAATTTTATAAATTCCAAATAAAATAATGAAAAAAAGGAGTTGTATTTGGAACCAGGTAGCTCTGTATCCAACACAGTCTTTTGATCTCTGCCTACCTCAGTTCTTTTATCAGTAAAATGGGAATTATAATAACAACTGAAAGCCAGAGTTGTTGTGAAAAAAGGACAATATTTGAAAAAAAGTATTTTGTAAACTTTAAGGTATTATACAAATTCTATCTATTATTATATTTTAAAATATCAAAATTCCAATATTTTTTTCTTTATGTATTTTTTAGTTCTTTAAATTTCATCAAGAATTTATTTTGCTTACTGTACCAGGAATTTCTATCATATATCTAAAAGACAAACAAACAAACAAACAAACAAAAAAAGGATTTCTTGTTTTCTCCCTTCAATGTTGCATCACAAGAATGGAATTTTGGATCATTCCTATATTTTATGAGCTCACCCTATGTATTTATCAAACTCTGAGTAAACAGTCAAAATGACTAGGTTTTATAATACTATGTGGATTGGCCTTGGCCTTTTTTCTTTTATTTTCTTATTTTTTATTTTCATGAAAACTGAAAACATTTCACATAAAATATATTACATATATATATATATATATATTTAGAGAGACAGAGAGACAGAGACAGAGACAGAGAGAGAGAGAAGCTGTGGTACTAAATAATTTACTAACTTTAAATACACTTAGTTCAACAAATCTTTATTAATAAACTACTACGTTCCAGATACTGTACTAGTCACTGGAAGAACAAAACCAAAGCTAAACTGTGCCCTCGTGGAATTCATATTTTACTTCATGGACTCAACAGGTACACAAATAAATAATTACAAAGTAAGTAGAGGAAGAGGCAGACACTACCAAGTTAAGACTTAAAAAGTGCTTAACCTCTCCACCCCTACCCTCTTCCAAAATCCTCTCTCACTATTTTGGGTACTATAATCCTCCCATTCAGGTGAGCCTACAATCTCAGTGTCATTTTCAATTCAATTTACCAACTTTTCCATTTCCATATCCAATCTATTGCCAAGAGCTGTCAATTTTATTCATCTCACATATGCTCACTTCTCTCCTCTGATCCTAGCACAAGCTTTTATCACTTTATACCTGGACTATTTCAATAATTTTTTTAGTTGATCTCTCTGCCACAAGTGTGTCTCCATTCCAGTATATTCTCCTCTCAACTCAGTATGAATAATCACTTCTGAGTGATGATCTTTGCAAAAAGAAAGTCTGATCACAGCACCCTTTTCCACCACTGCACATTCTTAATAAAGTTCAGGGGCTCTTTTTAACTTTCAGGATCAAATGTATAACTGTCATTTCCTTCATGACAAAATCTCTTTCCAGTTTTCTTAAATTTCATAACCCCTCTTCCACAATCTTCAAATATGAGATCCTAGTACCCTTGCTGTTCCTGGAACAAGACTATATCTTCTGACTTCTGGGGCATTTTCACTGTTTATGCCTGAAATCTGGAGTGGTATCTCTTCTTATCTGCTCTCTTGTTTCTATGTATTCCTTCAAGTTGCAACTAAATTCCCATATTCTACAGGAAGCCTTTTCTGATCCCCCTTAATTCTAGTGCCTTTCTTCTGTTGATTATTTCTAATTTATCCTATATACAGCTTGTCTGTACACACACACATACATACACACACATACACAATTTTATGTGTATATATATATATATATATACATATACTATATATCTATATCTATATCTATATCTATATCTATATCTATAGATATATATAGATAGATATTTGTTTTTTTCTTGCTATCTTCTCCATTCTATTGTGAATTACTTGAAAGTAAGTTGAGAGTAAGGATTTTGGGGGATTTTTAGCCTCCCTTTGCATCCCCAGTGTTTAGCACATTGCCTAACATATATTATGACCTTAATAAATGTTTACTATATGCTGACTGATAGACAAATGGTGCTTAAACTGATCCTTGAAGGAAGCTAAATAATTGAAGAGGAAGGAAAACATTTAAGGCATAAAGACTAGAGATAGCCTGTCAATTTTGGAAAATATTTAAGAGGTCAGGTGGACTAGAATATAACATATATGAAGAAGAAGAATAAAACAGTTCTTTTCTTATTATCTTGTCTTTATGAAAATGGTCTACACACTGCTAGAATTAATTTAGTTTGAAAAAATAAGGACTTTCATTATTATTAATTAATTTCAGATATTCCCTCTGTGCATCCTCCAAAGCATTACAAGCAGCTTCATTAAAAAGATATCTCTTTAATATCAAGGATAACAGACTTGCATGTTGAACAAGGGATGGAAATCAAACGTCTCCTTCTTTCTTTAAAAAAAATTGCCTCAGGGTATAACAAATAATAATAATTATCTTTTTTCGAGAGAGCTGGAAAGACCAGTCAGAACAAACTTCCTCTTGATCAGGGAAGACGTTCCCTAAAGAGAAACAATAATTAATATTAGCAGTAGTATTCCTAGAAGAAGGGGATGAGGCATGGAAAGAAAGATGTAAGCTTCTGAGAACACTCCTTTAGATGGTAGAGGATGCCTGATCCTGTTCATTAGAGAGTCTTAAGAGAAATAATCTAGTCTGTTCCATAGAAAGTGAGTCTAGGGAGTACTAGGCTATGGAGACTAGAGAGTGCTTTGGAGGCAAAAAGAGATAGAATAGCGGGGAAGCTCTTGAAGGGGATGGAATAGAGAATTTGCTACTTCAAAATTTGTATCACAATTCAGAATTAACAAGGAAAATACTTGTATTGGGTGAATAAATCTGGATTAGGAATGAGTACTCAAAGCAGACCATTTATTTGTCTTCTAGACTCCATTTTTAGCATTGTCATGTTAGTATAACATCAGGTCAAGCCAATCATGAGTCAAACTGTTCCTGTGACTCAAATGTAAATTGACTCTTTGACTAACTTTCCTCGTGAATTGATATTATAAGACACAGCCTTTGAGTTCTTATTCCCCTAATAGATTGATGTCTTTGCTCTTCTAAACTACAGTTTTAATTGAGAAGCCTGTTTCTCTTCCTTGCTTTCATTAGAGAGGAATGGATTAAATCAGTCCCATCTAAAGCCAATAGAATGGGGATCCTATGGCAAAGGCAACCGGGTATATTAAAATGAAGAATTTTGAGTGATAAAACACTGGTTATTTGGACTCCAGTATTTAGCACCTGTGATCTTAAAAAAGTTGATTAACTTCTCTGGACCTCAATATTCTTATTTATAAAATGAGAGAATGTTGTTAAATGAGTTATTTGGCCCCCCTCAACCTTAAATGCTTGTTCTTACCATAAGGAAAGGCTCAGAATCACTTTGCCTAAGATGCATTTTTCAGTAAGCACATAACATATTCATTCACCACGCATGAACTAGACCAGACTACTTGTTTAGGTAGTAGAATATCTTTTCAGATTGCTGGGGGACTTGGTCTAATGCTCTGAAGCCTGTAGTAGAACAGTGAACTAGCTAGTTCAATTTTAGCAAGAAGTAAGCCAGGAGAGAATAATTCCAGCAACACATAGGAGAAAGTGTCATTTGGATATACATAGAGAAACTTGGCCTTGGTCTTGATTATCCCCAAAGCAACTGGTAATGTGATAGATCAACTGCTAGACCTGGAATCAGGAAGATCTAAGAGCAACTTCAGTCTCAGATATTTACTAGTTGTGTTACCCTGAGCAATTGACTTGACTTCTTTCTATCTCAGTCTACACAACTATAAAAGGAGGATAATGATATCATCTATCACAGTATTGTTGTAATGATCACAACACCTGACAAATAGACATTATATGAACATGTATTCCCTTTACTTTCTCTTCTCTTCTTCCCCCTCTCTCCGACCCTTGGTTAAAGGAGGACTTTGGGAGCTTCAGAGATCTTAGAGGATTTCTGACTTTCCATCTTCCTAATAGCATCCTAACAATGTTCCTGAAACAATTGATGGCATCATATACATCTGGAGCCAAAGGTATACCGGGCAGAGATTCAAAGCCAAGAAAAAAGGAAAAAAAAATAAAACAGTGCCACCACCCCCACCACCACTAATAACAACAAAAACTTAGCTATATTTAAGAGGAAAAACTTCAGGATTTTAGCAAATATATTCCCATGAGATACTCTTTGGTATATGTTCTTTCTAACCCTGAGCCTGTTTTATACCTATATTTTACATATATTTGTAGTAGAATGTGTCACTAACTTTTATGTGGGTATATCTGTAAAAGCTGTTTTACTATATCATATTTATAAATACTCTTCCCTAAAAATTGAAGTCTGGCTAATAAATTGACATTAGCTGATAATGATGAGAGCAAATACTTGAATGAGTGATTGTAAAATATAGCATTAGGAAGAGAAGCTCAAAACTTCTGAGATTTAGATTAGAAATCAAAGGGGAAGAAGCCTTTCTTGTTTTTATCAAATGGCTCACTAGGGTTACTTTTACTACACAATGGAAAACAAACTAAAATGACTTTTCAAGGTCATAAACTAACCAATCCTCTTGACTTCCATTATATAATGTAGTTATCCAAAGGAACAACAAATGAGGGAATCTGCCTCAGTTTAAGAAAATTAATTCCAATGAAAGACTGCATTGATTCCTACTTAAGTGTTCTGCTGAAATATTTCTTTTCATGGAAAGGAGGAAAGTGCCATTCTTAAGCAATCTTTATGATCTACCTTTCAATTTTTAAGTAGGTAGCAAAAGCTTTGAAAGAACATTTTACTGACTTCCCTGTCTAAGGCAGCCAGCTCTAGCAATCATATGGTGAGCCTGTCATTGCTAACACCCTATAATCATCATATCTATAGGACCACTGGGCTGTGACAGGAGGGCACACATCTCCCCACTAGCTTGTCTTAATTCTCATGTGGTTAGTTTATCTCAGATGCTAAGCACTTTAAATGATCCACTTGTCATGTATAGCTATTAATCTTCAGAGTTTAACCAGCCCAAAAGTAGACCTTCAGTGTAGGAGGGAAGGCTCCTGAATTACAGCAATAATCTCTTTCATAGCTTTGAAGACCACTCCACAACTACACAAGTTTTTTTAAAGTAGAACTAGTTCCTAGATCCTCATGGCTCTCCCTGTTTGCTAGTGAATGTTTAACAACATGCTCTCTGCAAAAACAAAGTATAGATGATACTTAATTTTAATGCATTATTAGCATTTTTTAAAAATTTTGAGTTCTTTTAATGATCTCAAACTTCTCCCTGTAACAATGACCTGTGTTTTTAATACCATTATTCTTCCACTGCTATTATGAGTTACACACATTGCAGCTTCTGGAGAACTGAAATTGAGGATTACCCAAAGGGCAATGGACTAGAATATGGTGGGTGTGAGCAAGTGTGTGTTTTTTTTTTTAACCTGGTTAATTTACTTATTTTTAACATGCATTACTTTATAAGTCATGTTGGAAAAGAGAAATCAGAGCAAAAGGGAAAAACCATGGGAGAAAATAGGAAAAAAAAAAAAAAACAGAAAAAAGAAGTGAACATAGTATGTTTTGATTTACATTCAGTCTCCTTAGTTCTTTTTCTGCATGCGGATTGCATCTTCTTTCCAAAGTGTATTGGGATTGCTTTGGATCTCTGAACCACTGAAAAGAACCACTCTATACACTAAACCATATAACTACTTCTCAACACTATTTTATCAATGCAGAAAATAAATCTCAGTACAGCAACAGACCGAGCCACAGGACAGAGATGATACTTGAATCCACATCACTTGATTCCAAAGCCCAGTGCTCTTTTCACTATACTATCTTTGTGAATTCAGTGTGTTGAATGACATATGTTAGAATCTTGGTGATAAAACTCAGGATCTTAGACTTGCTCTGAAACCAGTAGCTTCTGTCATTTTTGTAAAGGGCTGAAGCTCTTAAAAGGTGTGTTTGAATCAGACAACCAAGCACTTAAGTCTAATTGCTTATTCAATAATGACTATTAGCATATGTTGGGAAAAATGGCTCTTCTCACCACTGGTGCCTCCTCAATGTTTGGTGTATATAGATACTTGTAGGCAAGGATTAGAGGGTGGGGTGAAAAAAAACAGACTTCACTTGGCCACAGGATGAGGAAGAGAGAGGTGGAGATTCTGGACTCCAGAATTGAGGAGATAACCTTGGCAAAACTCCTGGAAGTCTGTCCATCTCCTTCACTTCTCCCCCTAAAGACCAAAAACTTTTATTTATCCTGACTCTGGCCGATCCTGAAGTCTCCAGAGAGCTAGCCCAATTAAATTAAATTCTGAGAATCCCTTCTATATTCAGTAGTTAAACTTCTTCAAACTTGTGTAATGCCACTACCCTATTCAACAACAACAGCAATAACAGTAATAATAACAATAATAACAACAACAAACTCCTAGGCACTCCCCATTGCCTATATGACAAAACCTACATTTATCATCCTGTAATTCAAGGTTCTCCTTCAATGTTACACAGAAGAAAAAAGAAAAAAAAAACAGAGATAAAGGTCAATAACTATATCCTTAGATCAGGTAAATGTGGGCTTATCCTAGGTATCTAAAGACACTTTTGAGTCTCAATTTTTTATTTGAAAAATGAAAGTTTTGGACTGATCTCTATGTATCATAAGATCACAATTTTAGGACTTCAAAGGTTCAAAGAGTTTTGTTTGTACAAAACTTTTCTAGTTAAAGAAATTGAGGCCCAGAGAAATTAGGGGATTTTTTTTTTATTATAGCTTTTTATTTACAAGATAGATGCATGGGTGATTTTTTAGCATTGATAATTGCAAAACCTTTTGTTTCAGTTTTTCCCCTCCTTGCCCCCACCTTCTCCCCAAGATGGAAGGTTGACTAACAAATCTGAAATATGTTAAAGTATAAGTTAAATACAACATATGTATACATGTCCATACAGTTATTTTGCTGTACAAAAAGAATCAGACTTTGAAATAGTACATAATTAGTCTGCGAAGGAAATAAAAAATGCAAGCGGAAAAAAACCAGAGGAATTCAAAATGCTATGTAGTGGTTAGCACTGATTTCCCAGAGTTTTTTCACTAGGTGTAGCTGGTTCTATTCATTATTGAACAAATGAAACTTATTTGGTTCATCTCATTGTTGAAGAAAGCCGTGTCCATAAGAATTGATTAGATAGTATTGTTGTTGAAGTATATAATGATCTGCTCCTCATGGTCCTACTCATTTCACTCAGCATCAGTTCATATAAATCTCTGCAGAATTTTCTGAAATCTTCCTGCAGGTCATTTCTTACAGAACAATAATATTCCACAATATTCATATACCATAATTTATTGAGCCATTCTCCAATTGATGGGCATCAACTCTGTTTCCAGTTTCTGACCGCTATAAAGAGGGCTGCCACAAACATTCTTACACATACAGGTCCCTTTCCCTTCTTTAAAAACTCTTTGGGATATAAGCCCAGTAGTAACACTGTTGGATCAAAGGGTATATACAGTTTGATAACTTTTTGAGCATAGTTCCAAATTGCTCTCCAGAATGGCTGGATGTATTCACAATATCACCAATAATGTATCAGTGCCCCAGTTTTCCTACATCCCCTCCAACATTCTGCATTATCTTTCCCTGTCATTCTAGCCAGTCTGAGAGGTAAATAGTGGTATCTCAGAGTTGTCTTGATTTGCATTTCTTTGATTAATAATGACTTGGAGCATCTTTTCATATGGCTAGAAATAGTTTCAATTTCTTCATCTGAGAATTGTCTGTTCATATCCTTTGATCATTTATCAATTAGGGAATAGCTTGATTTCTCATAAATTAGAATTAATTCTCTATCTATTTTGGAAATCAGACCTTTAGCAGAACATTTGACTGTAAAAATGTTTTCCCAGTTTATCACCTCATTTCTAATCTAGTCTGCATTTGTAAGTTTTTCTTACCATACACTATACAACTGCTTATAGAGTTAATCAAAGAATTTGTTGTTCAGGGAAGTACATAATATAGTTTTAGTCAACAGAAGGCTTTGATGGAAAAATCCACTTAGCAGATCCTATGCTTTTACCCCAACACACTTAGAATGCAGCAAGTCTAATTTCCTTACAGCTTAAACATAAGGGAACATTATGGATCATCCATTTTAAAAGTTCTGCAAATGCATATGCCTCTTGCACTCTCAGATATTGAGATTTAGAATAGGTCAGTATTATTGCAGAGGTAGAACATCTCTATTATATTGCTTTAAAAAAATTAAACAGGTTAGAGTGGCTTTGACATCCTTTGAAGTTGGACACCTTCCCAGGAATTGACTGCACCAAGCAACTAGATGAGGTTAATGGCCTGAGGCAAAGCAGTCAGACTGCTATTCTGTCAAACCAATTTCAAATCCCAGGGAAAAAGGGAAAAAAATAAGAAAAGAAAAGTTCTCAATACTAAAATTGATTTTTATTAGTAAAGCTATGCAGAAAATATGATATTTATTGCAAATATTTATATTTATAATACTAATTTCATTTTACCCAAGGGGTGAACCTAAATTTGAGAGGTATACAGTGACCTAAATTATTTGGAATGATAGGTTTAGGGTTAAAGACTGAGTTTATTCAATCTAGAAATGAAAAAAAATGTTCATCTTTTGATTATCAACAATTTCCACTAAAAATCTGTGTTTATCAAAATGATAATTCTGAGATAACACAATTAGCTTCTTTAGCTATAAGCTGTAGTAGTATATTGTGAGACACATAGATAAATGGATTATACTTAAAAAGATTATTGCTCTCATTGTTAGTTTTTCCTTATCTTTATGAAGTTTAGAAAGATATTGAAATTACTAATAGCATTATTAATGACATTATCATTACTACCCCATCCTCATATTTTATGAAGTTCAGATAAGAACAGTTCTATGACTTTTTATGCTACACTGCTATTATTCCTTTTTATTGAATTATCTTTAGACTTTTGCAGAAGTGGATAAAACAATGCATTGTTATAGTTGAATAGTAATATCTAGCATTCCTTTAGTGTTTTGAGTTTTGCAAAATGCTTTTTAAATGTTAGCTCATTCAGTCTCTCACAACTCTGGAAGACACATGCTATTATTATCTCCACTTTACAGATAAGAAAACTAAGACATGTAAAAATTAAGCAACCTGCCCAGGATCACTTGTCTGAAATTGAATTTTGATTTTGCAGGGGTTTTTTTTTTGGTTTTTTTTTTTTTTGTTTGTTTGTTTGTTTTTTTTTTTTTTAACTATGGTATCAATTTATATGGGCCCACTGAAAGTATCCTCAGCACAACCCAGTAGGAGATAGAACATCAGGAAAATTTCTTTCTTACCCTCTTCTCAGATAATTTGGAACTCCAAATGAAGATCCCTATACTTTGAAAGTATTATTCAATATGGCATACGGTATATTTACTGAATTTTCTGGGTTATTTTGAAGTTTGTATTTTTAAAATTACAGTTTTTCATATATCATTCCAAGAAAGAAAGAGAAGTTTTGAAATATTATTCTAGTCAGTAGGTCATATCTTTCTAAGTATTTAATATTTGCTAAATATAGACAAATGAGTTGCACTACCCATTTTTTTCATCTCTTAATATATATTGAGAACTAAATCCAGGATCCATCAGGGTTTCCCTTCTCTAAGTTCTAGTAGCAATGACCTGGTAATGAATTACCATTAAACATCTCTTGATTTCCACAAACAAATCTACATGATTCAATCATTTGTTCAATGTTTCTTTGTCAACATATTGTTAGTTAAATTCATATGTTCCCCTTCAGAGGTTTTTTAATTGCATTTTAGATTTCGCTCATTTTGTAGCATTCACCTAAAGATGTCACTTCCAATTCCGTTCAGTAATTCCAGTAATATATATCAATTATCATTCTTGATTGTTGTTCAGTGAAATAATTCTTGCTTATTTTTAAAATATTTCTAGTTTTTCATGACTTTCTAATGTATTTTTAAGAGTGTCTATCAATTATCTTACTCCTGATATAAAAGTATTTATTTTTTTTAAAATGTGAATTTCTATGTAGATTATTTGTGTGTGTGTGGGTTGCCAAGATATATAGAAAATGGATCAATGGTGCCATCAAGAGATATTATGTGAGGTTTCTCCCACCTCTTCAAAAAAGGAAAGTGCCAAGGGGCTTTAATAATCCAACAATAGGGGGTGTGTATTAGAAGACAGATCCAAGTATCACCATTGAGATTAAGAATTTTTTTCCAGTGTCTGAGAGGTGTTATATGTGAGAGTTACAACTATCTTTCCTTTTAAATAATATAAGCCTACAATGAAGTTGCTTCCTTGATCACTCTTAATAGGGACGGTAGGCCTTAGCTTACAATCACTATTTTAGTTTCTTCCAGATATGAGCTTTGTACATACTTAACCAACTCTCTGAAAGAAACAAAAAGAAAACGTACACACACACACACACACACACACACAGACAAAATCAAACAAATGAAAACAAAGAGATATATGCACAACTCATTTTAATCTGCATTATTAATACTTTCTCCTTCACTTTCTTAAATCTAAAGAATGAGCAGTATAATAAATCAAGCCTCATTTTTTTTTTTTTTTTTTTTTTTTTTTTTTTTTAGCATTTGCTTGTTTCTGAGTTTAACTCACAGTGAAAATTTAATCGCTATCTTCTGTGAGCCAGCCTGGGGATCAATCTAAACTGGCTCCAGTACAGTCTCTAGTTCCTTCTCACCAAAAGCAGGTTATGCAAAGCACCATCACAAGTAGTAAATATAATAAGGAAATCAATTCATTTAAGAAAAAAAAAATAGAGCTAATATGCAAATTAGAATACACTAAAAACAATGCCAAAATGAATGAACTATTTTGATTAGAGTGAGATAAGATTTTAGCTAAACAAAGAGAGAGGACACATATCACTGAAAGAGAAATTCTTTTTTCATACTCTCTAGAGAGGCAAACTGGAAATTAGGAATGTATTGAAGCTCCAGCTACCCCATATGTATCTGTAGTTTTTAAAGTCTTTTTTCCATAGAATATCCATATAAATTAAAAATCTTAAGAATTGGAGGAAGAAAGAGGGTAAATTGAGTCATAACTTACAAACCAAAACAACTATCATTTCTATAAAGAATATAGAATTGATATTGGATTATTCATTATTATACCATTTCAATAACGTTTTTTTTTCTTTGTTTTAATTGGAAAAAGGTTAAGAAGTAATAGTAAATGGTGTAGAGGGACTTGTTGGAAAAATAGAATCAGAAAGTAGGGTAGTTCTTGTTATGTCACAGGGACAATTGTCTTTCTTGCCTCTGAATAATGTCAATGATATGTAATTAATTCAATTTAATTCAAAAATGTTTTATCTGATAAAATTTTTTCAATTGCTTACTTCTTTGTGATCAGGACTTGTTTTAATCATTGTTTTATTTTGTGTACAATGTTTCAGTCAAAAAAGAAACTATAATGCTAGGCAGAGTACCCATGTGACACCACCCTTACTGCCAAAAGGGAGATTCACTCTTTTAACAGTTGAATTCAACAGTGATTTTAATTTTTTTAATGCTCATCTTAAGAACTAGTTGTATAAAATTTTTCTATTTAGTTATCAGAATGGATTTGCTTCCAGATTTTTCATCAAAGGGGATAATATACAAGACCAAAATGATAACATTTTTATTTCTGTAAAGAAGCTAAGACAAAAAAATTCAATGGGCACACAGAGTCTCTGTGTTAGACTAAAGCTATATTTTGTATACAGATATATTGATCTTTCACTTTTTTTAAGTGTTTTTTTTTTCAACGTTCAGCTGAGTGGCACAATGGCTAGATTGCTATGCCTAGAGTGAGAAAGGGAAGTTCAGACTCTTAGTACTTTGTGTGCAAATCAATTTGACTTGTTTCCTTCAGTTTCCTTATCTGTAACATGGGAATAATAATAGCACTTATATGCTAGGGTTGTTGTGAGAATCAAATTAAACAGTAATTATAAATGCTCAGCACAGTGCCTAGTACATAATAAATGACATAAATATTAGCGATGATGATGATGATGATGATGATGATGATGATGTATATTGTGGTCACTTCATTCAGTTCATTCAAGTCTAAATAGTCTTCCTACATTTCCCTGAAGCTTCAAGTTCCTTGTATCCTGTGTTTTAGTTTTCTCACAACTTCTTACAACATAGCTTGTTCAGTTAATCCTCAGATTATCTTTGGGTAACTTTGTCATTCATTCCCTGAAACCCCAAAAGAAGTTCTTTATTTTAATTAGTTGAAATGATTGTAGTTAGGAAATTAACACACCATGTAGATTAGTTTTTGAGTTTTACAATCATAGTATGATGGTGGTATAAAAACACAGATTTGATGCTGGAGGTGAGGGTAGAACACTTGTTCTTTCTTTCTTCAATAAGGGGTTCTTGTCTTATTATTACAGAGACAAAGTTAAGACTTGGTTGCCTTGCCTCTACAAAGAAAAGCCAGATTTCTTGTCTATTTGTGTTTAATGAACTTCTCCTCTCAATACTCAGTCCCTATGCTGAGCCTTCAGGAGAATCTTTTAAAGCTTAGTTTTTTTTTTTTTGGGGGGGGGTAATGTGTAGGGGCTCACAAAATAAAGAACAGAAAGATACTTAATGTTTGACTTAAAACAGGCATAAGACACTTATTTTTTTCTCCTCACATAAAAGAAATGCTTAACATAAGTTACTCAGAAGTAAGCATTGACAAAGACTTCAATAAACTGCATTAATAACATGATTTCTGTATTATTTTTCTGGGCTTTTATACTGGCAGATAGTTTCAATAAAGGTTTTTATTGTCAAAAAATGCATAGTTTTCAACACTAACACTTGCAAAAAATGGTGTTCCAATTTTTTCCCCTCCTTTCCCCCTACTCCCTCCACTAGATGGCAAGTAATACAATATATGTTAAACATGTGCAGTAATCATCACACTGTACAAGAAAAATCATATCAAAAAGTAAAAAAAAGATAAGAATGAAAACAAAATACAAACAAACTACCAACAAAATTGAAAATACTATGTTTGAGACATACTCAGTCCCCACAGTCCTCTTTCCAGGTGCAGATGGCTCCCTGCAACACCAGATCATTGGGACTGACCTGAATCACCTTACTGTTGCAGAATTGATCACCATATAATCTTGTTGGGTACAACGTTGTTTTGGTTCTACTCACTTCACTTAGCATCAATTCATGTAAGTCTCTCCAGCTTCTATGAAAGCATCCTGCTGATCATTTCTTATACAACAATAATATTGCATAATAATCATATACCATAACTTATTCAGCCATTCTTTAAATGATGGGCATCCACTCAATATCCAGTCCCTTTGGCAGATGTTTTTGTGAGACAAAAAGGAATCACAATGGTTAGAAGGCTAGGCCTGGAGAGAGGGGGACCTGAGTTAGAATCCATCTTCAGAAACTTCTTAGATGTTTGACCTTGAACAAATTACTTAATTTCTGTCTTCCTCAATTTCCTCAGTGGTAAAATTAAAGTAATAGTATCTCCTTTTTAGAGTTGTTGTGAGGATCAAATAAGATAATATCTGTAATGTGATGGACAAAGTCCAGAATGGCTGGATGTATTCACAATTACCAACAATGTATCAGTGTCCCAGTTTTCCCACATCCCCTCCAACGTTCTCCATTATCTTTTCCCGTCATCCTAGACAATCTGACAAGTGTGTAGTGGTATTCCAGAGTTATCTTAATGTACATTTCTCTGATCAATAGTGATTTGGAATACCCTTTCATATGAGTAGAAATAGTTTCAATTTCATCATTTGAAAATTGTCTGTTCATATTCTTTGACAATTTATCAATTGGAGAATGGCTTGATTTCTTATAAATTGGAGTCAATTTTCTATATATTTTGGAAATTAGGATATTCTATATATATATTCTATATATTAGGAAATTATCGGAACCTTTAACTATGAAAATGTTTTCCTAGTTTGTTGCTTCCCTTTTAATCTTGTTTGCATTAGTTTTATTTGTACAAAGACTTTTTAATTTGATATAATCAAAATTTTCTATTTTGTGATCAATAATGATCAATTGTTCATCTTTGGTCACAAATTCCTTCCTCCTCTACAATCTGACAGTTAAACTATCCTATGTTCCTCTAATTTTTTTTTTTAATAATCTCGTTCTTTATGCCTAAATCATTGACCCATTTTGATCTTAGCTTGGTGTATGGTGTTAAGTGTGGGTCTATGACTAATTTCTGCCATAGTAATTTCCAGTTTTCCCAGCAGTTTTTGTCAAATAGTGAATTCTTATCCCAGAAGTTGGGATCTTTGGGTTTGTCAAACACTAGATTGCTATAGTTATTGACTGTTTTGTCTTGTGAACCTAACCTATTCCACTGATCAACTAATCTATTTCTTAGCCAATACCAAATGGTTTTGGTGACTGCAGCTTTATAATATAGTTTTAGATTAGGTACAGCTGGGCCACCTTCATTTTTTTTTTTTGGCTGTCAGCTTTCTCTATTTTATTTTCAAACTTCTGTTTTCACAACTTTTACTCTCGTTCTTTTATACATCTTCAGTCTCTTCTCTAACATTCTACTACGTCCTTTCCATTTGTTTACAAATATATTCATGTTGTCCCAATCTTAAAAGAACTTTCCTTTGACTACTACATTGATTACTACATTCAATTATCTATGTTCTTCTCTCTCCCTTATCATTCTCTTTATTTCTCCCTTTTTTCTTTCTGCTACTTCAATTCTTCTTTCATGCTTCTCTCTTCCTCCTGGTCTCCCCAATCTGTTCCTATTTTTTCACATTTTTTAATTATAGCTTTTTATTTGCAAGTTATATGCATGACAATTTTATAGCATTGATAGTTGCCAAATCTTTTGTTCCAATTTTCCCCTCTTTCCCCCTATCTCCTCCCCCAGATGGCAGGTTGACCAATACATGTTAAATAAGTTAAAGTATAAGTTAAATACAATATAAGTATACATGTCCAAACAAATATTTTGCTGTACAAAAATAATTGGACTTTGAAATAGTGTACTATTAGCCTGTGGAGGAAATAAAAAATGCAGGCAGACAAAACTAGAGGGATTGAGAATTCTATGTAGTGGTTCATAGCCATCTCCCAGAGTTCTTTCACTGGGGGCAGCTGGTTCAGTTCATTACTCTATTAGAACTGATTTGGTTCATCTCATTGCTGGAGATGGCCACATCCATCAGAATTGATCATCATATAGTATTGCTGTTGAAGTCTATAATGATCTCCTGGTCCTGCTCATTTCACTCAGCATCAGTTCATGTAAGTCTCTCCAGGCCTTTCTGAAATTATGTTTTTGGTCCATTTTTTACTGAAAAATAATACTCCATAACATTCATATACCACAATTTATTCAGCCATTCTCCAATTGATGGGCATCCACTCAGTGTCCAATTTCTGGCCACTACAAGGAGACCTGCCACAAACATTCTTGCACATACAGGACCCTTTCCCTTCTTCAAAATATCTTTGGGATATAAGCCCAGTAGTAACACTGCTGGGTCAAAGGGTATGCACAGTTTGATACCTTTTTGAGTATAGTTCCAATTGCTCTCCAGAATGTCTGGATGTATTCACAATTCCACCAACAACGTATCAGTGTTCCAGTTTTCCCACATCCCCTCTAGCATTCTGCATTATTTTCCATATCATTCTAGCCAATCTGACAGGTGTGTAGTGGTATCTCAGAGTTGTATTAATTTGCAATTCTCTGATTAATAATGACTTGGAGCATCTTTTCATATGGCTAGAAATAGTTTCAATTTCTTCATCTGAGGATTGTCTGTTCATATCTTTTGATCATTTATCAGTTGGAGAATGGCTTGATTCCTTATAAATTAGAGTCAATTCTCTTTATATTTTGGAGAGTAGTAGGCCACTTTCATTTTATTTTATTTTTTTCATTAATTCCCTTGAGATTATTGAACTTTTCTTCTTCAATATGGATTTTGCTGTTATTTTTTCTAGATCATTAAAATAGTTTCTTGGGAGTCTGATTGGTATAGCACTAAATAAATAGATTAGTTTAGGGAGCAGTGTCATCTTTATTATATTCACTCGGCCTATCCAAGAGCACTTAATATTTTTCCAGTTATTTAAATCTGACTTTATTTGTGTGGAAAGTGTTTTGTAATTTTGCTCATATAATTCCTGGCTTTACTTTGGTAGATAGATTCCCAAATATTTTTTGCTATCAATAGTTATTTTGAATGGAATTTCTCTTTGTATCTCTTGCTGTTGAATTTTGTTGGTGATGTATAAAAATGATGAGGATTTATGTGGATTTATTTTGTATCTCGTAACTTTGCTAAAGTTATGAATTATTTCTAATAGCTTTTTAGTAGAATCTCTGGGGTTCTCTAAGTATACCATCATATCTTCTGCAAAGAGTGATAGTTTGGTTTCCTCATTATCTACTCTAATGCCTTTAATCACTTTTTCAACTCTTATTGCCAAGGCTCACATTTCTAATACAATATTGAATAATAATGGTAATAGTGACAATCTTGTTTCACTCCTGATATTACTGGGAAATGTTCCAGTTTTTCCTCATTGGAAATTATGCTTACTGACGGTTTTAAATATATGCTCCTGACTATTTTAAAGAAAAGTCCATTTATTCCTCTCCTTTCAAGTGTTTTTATTAGGAATGGATGTTGGATTTTATCAAATGCTTTTTCTGAATTTATTGAGATGATCATATGGTTTTTGTTAATTTGATTATTGATATAGTCAATTATGCTAATAGTTTTCCTAATATTGAACCAGCCCTGCATTCCTGGTATAAATCCTACTTGGTCATGGTCTCTTACCCAGGGGATGATTTTCTGTAATCTTTTTGCTAATATTTTACTTAAGATTTTATTATCACTATTCATTAGGGAGATTGGTCTATAATTTTCTTTCTCTGTTTTCAACCTATCTGGTTTAGGTATTAGTACCATGTCTGTGTCATAAAAGAAATTTGGTAGGATCTTTCAATCCCTATTTTTTCACATAGTTTATATAGCATTTCAATTAATTGTTCTTTAAATGTTTGGTAGAATTCACATGTAAATCCCTCTGGTCCTGGGGATTTTTTCTTAGGGAGTTGGTTAATAGCTTGTTCTATTTATTTTTCTAAAATGGGACTGTTTAGTCTATTTACTTCTTCCTCTGTTAATCTGGGCAAGCTATATTTCTGAAGGTATTCTTCCATTTCATTTAAGTGATCAGATTTATTGGCATAAAGTTGGGTAAAATAACTCCTAATTATTGCTCTAATTTCCTCTTCATTAGTGGAGAGTTCTCTCTTTTCATTTTTAAGGCTAACAATTTGACTTTCATCTTTCCTTTTTTAAAATCAGATTTACTAAGGGTTTGTCTATTTTATTGGTTTTTTCATAGAACCAACTAAGTTTTATTAATTAATTCAATAGTTTTTTTTTTTTTTACTTTCAATTTTATTGATCTCTCCTTTTTTTTTTTTTTTTTAGAATTTCAAGTTTAGTGTTTGACTGGGGGTTTTAATTTTGTTCCTTTTCTAGTATTTGTAGTTGCAAGCCCAATTCATTGATCTTTTCTTTCTCTATTTTATGCAAATAAGCCTCTAGAGATATGAAATTTCCCCTTATTACAGCTTTGGCTGAATCCCACACATTTTAGTATGACATCTCATTATTGTCATTTTCTTGGGTGAAGTTATTAATTATGTCTGTGATTTGCTGTTTCACCCAATTATTCTTTACTATGAGATTATTTAGTTTCCAATTATTTTTGGTCTATTTTCCCCTGGCTTTTTATTGAATATAATTTTCATTGCATCATGGTCTGAAAAGGATGCATTTACTATTTCTGCCTTACTGCATTTGAGTTTGAAGTTTTTATGTCCTAATATGTGGTCAATTTTTTTATAGGTTCTATGAACTGCTGAGAAGAAAGTGGACTTCTCTCTGTCTCCATTTAATTTTCTCCAAATATCTATCATATCTAATTTTTCTAGTCTTCTATTTACCTCTTGGATTTCTTTCTTATTTATTTTGTGTTTTGATTTACCTAATTCTGAGAGTGCAAGGTTGAGATCTCCCACTATTATAGTTTTGCTGTCTATTTCTTCTTGAAGCTCTCTTAATTTCTCTTTTAAGAATTTAAATGCTAACCCACATAAGTCATCAGCATTCTTATATATCACTAACAAAACCCAACAGTTAGAGTTACAAAAAGAAATTCCATTTAAAGTAACTACTGATTGTATAAAATATTTAGGAATCTATCTGCCAAGGGAAAATCAGAAACTTTATGAGCAAAACTACAAAACACTTTCCACACAAATTAAGTCTGATCTAACCAACTGGAAAAATATTAAATGCTCTTGGATTGGGCGAACAAATATAATAAAGATGACAATACTACCTAAATTAATCTACTTATTTAGTGCTATACCAATCAGACTCCCAAAAAACTACTTTGATGAATTAGAAAAAATAACAACAAAGTTCATATGGAAAAACAAAAGGTCAAGAATTTCAAGGGAATTAATGAAAAAAAAATCAAATGAAGGTGGCCTAGCTGTACCAGATCTAAAATTATATTATAAAGCAGCAGTTACTAAAACCATCTGGTATTGGCTAAGAAATAGACTAGTTGATCAATGGAATAGGTTAGGTTCAAAGGACAAAACAGCCAATAACTTTAATAATATAGTATTTGACAAACCCAAAGACACCAGTTTCTGGGATAAGAATGCATTATTTGACAAAAATTGCTGGGAAAATTGGAAATCAGTATGGCAGAAACTAGGCATTGATCCACACTTAACACCATACACCAAAATAAGGTCAAAATGGGTTCATGACCTAGGCATAAAGAATGAGATGATAAATAAATTGGAAGAGCATAAGATAGTTTACCTCGCAGACCTGTGGAAGAGGGAGGAATTTATGACCAAAGAAGAACTAAAGATTGCTATTGACCACAACATAGAAAATTTTGATTATATCAAATTGAAAAGTTTTTGTACAATCAAAACAAATGCAAACAAGATTAGAAGGGAAACAATAAACTGGGAAAACATTTTTACAATCAAAGGTTCTGATAAAGGCCTCATTTCCAAAATATATAGAGAATTGACTCTAATCTATAAGAAATCAAACCATTCTCCAATTGATAAATGGTCAAAGGATATGAACAGACAATTCTCAGACGAAGAAATTGAAACTATTTATAGACATATGAAAATATGCTCCAAATCATTATTAATCAGAGAAATGCAAATTAAGACAACTCTGAGATACCACTACACACCTGTCAGATTGGGTAGAATGACAGGGAAAGATAATGGGGAATGTTGGAGGGGATGTGGGAAAACAGGGACACTGATACATTGTTGGTGGAATTGTGAACACATCCAGCCGTTCTGGAGAGCAATTTGGAACTATGCTCAAAAAACTTATCAAACTGTGCATACCCTTTGATCCAGCAGTGTTTCTACTGGACTTATATCCCAAAGAGATACTAAAGAAAGGAAAGGGACCTGTATGTGCCAAAATGTTTGTGGCAGCCCTGTTTGTAGTGGCTAGAAGCTGGAAAATGAAAGGATGTCCATCAATTGGAGAATGGTTGAGTAAATTGTGGTATATGAATGTTATGGAATATTATTGTTCTGTAAGGAATGACCAGCAGGATGAATACAGAGAGGACTGGCGAGACTTACATGAACTGATGCTGAGTGAAATGAGCAGAACCAGGAGATCATTATATACCTCAACAATGATACTGTTTGAGGATGTATTCTGATGGAAGTGGATCTCTTCGATAAAGAGAGCCTTAATTGATCAAAGATGGACAGAAGCAGCTACACCCAGAGAAAGAACACTGGGAAATGAATATAAACTGCTTGCATTTTTGTTTTTCTTCCCGGGTTTTTTATACCTTCTGAATTCAATTCTCCCTGTACAACAAGAAAACTGTCCGGTTCTGCACAAATATATTGTATCCAGGATATACTGTAACCTATTCAACATGTAAAGGACTGCTTGCCATCTGGGGGAGAGGGTGGAGGGAGGGAGGGGAAAAATCACAACAGAAGTGAGTGCAAGGGATAATGCTGTAAAAAATTACCCTGGCATGCGTTCTATCAATAAAAAGATATTAAAATTTAAAAAAAAAAGAATTTAAATGCTATACCACTTGGTTCATATATGTTTAGCAAGATATAGTGCCCTTCCTTATCTCTTTTAATTAGATCAATTTTTGCTTTAGCTTGATCTGAGATCAGGATGGCTATCCCTGCTTTTTTGACTTCACCTGAAGCATAGCGATTCTGCTCCAACCTTTTACCTTTATTCTGTATGTATCTCCCTGCTTCAGGTGTGTTTCCTGTAAAGAACATATTGTAGGATTCTGGCTTTTAATCCATTCTGTTAGCCGCTTCCTCTTTATGAGGAAGTTTATCCCATTCACATTTATGGTTGAAATTTCCAATTTTGTATTACTTGCCATCTTGTTAACCCCTGTTTATACTTTTCTCCCTTCCTTCCTCCTTACCCTCCTCCCCAGTATTGCACTTGCAAGCACCACTTGCTTCTCACAGCCTCCCCTTTTTAGTATCACCCCCCCCTCTACCTTAGAGTTCCTCCTCCTATCTTACTCCTTTTCCTCACAGTTTCTGTATTCCCCTCTGCTTAGCTTATTCCTTCCCTTTTCACTTTTTTCCTCCCACTTTTTAATGAGATGGGAGAAGTTTCACCATAAATTGAATATGTCTAAAATTTTTCTTTTTAAGCCAATTTTGATGGCACTAAGATACACACTATGTTCATCCTCCCCCATTCTTTCTCTCAGATATAATAGGTTTCCTTTGCATGTTCTTGAGATGTAGTACTCTCACTTTACCCTTTTCCAGTTACAATTTCCTTTTCACTTCTAATTTCTAGAACAAGATATACATATATTCTTTATATATCTTTATATCAGAAATATAGTTCCCAAAATTTCTTTTTACCTTTTTATGTTTCTCTTGAGTTCTATGTTTATAAATCAAACTTTTTGTTAAATTCTGTTTTTTTTTCATCAAAAATAAATGAAATTCACTTATTTTGTTGAATGTTCATCTTCTTCCCTGGAAAAAATATGCCCATTTTGGCTGGGTAAGTTATTTTTGGTTGCATACCAAGTTCCTTAGCCTTTTGGAATATGATATTCCAGGCCCTGTGATACTTTAACGTGCACACTGCTAGGTCTTGAGTAATCCTTTTTGATTTATATTTGAATTGATTTTTTTTTCTAGCAGCTTGCAATATGTTTTCTTTCATCTGATCATTCTGGACTTTAGGCACTATATTTCTTGGTGTTTTGATTTTAGGGTCCCTTTCAGTAGGTGATTGATGAATTCCTTCAATTTCTATTTTACTCTGTTTCTATAACTTCTGAGCAGTTATCTTTGATAATTTCCTGAAAAATAAAGTCCAGGCTCTTTTTTTTTCATCATATTTTTAGAGCGTCCAATAATTCTCAGATTGTCTCTCCTAGATCTATTTTCCAATTCTGTTGTTTTCCCAAGAAGGTATTTGACATTTTTTTCCCCATTTTTTTCAGTTTTTCTTGACTGATTCTTGGTGTCTCCTTGAGTCATTCAATTCCATTTGTTTGATTCTGATTTTTAATGAAGTATTTTCTTCACTCATTTTTTAAATATCATTTTCTAATTGTCCAATTGAGTTTTTAAGTGAGTTGTTTTGTTCTATGGAGTTTTTCCATTTTACCAATTTTATTTTTTAGAGAGCTATTTTCTTTTTCCAGTTCACTAATTCTATTTTTCAAGGATTTGATTTCTTTATCCACTCTATCTTTAAATGAGTGGGATGACTTTTTCAGACTCTCTTGCCAAGCTTCCCTTTACTTTTCCCATTTTTCTTTTAGCTCTCTTGTGAGAACCTTTTTAATTTCTTCTATGAGAGTTTTTTTGTGTGTGTTGAGGACAGATCATATCCTACTTTAGTGATTAATTTGGAGATAGTCTATTTTTAGTCTCCTCAGGATTTAAAGTCTGCTCTCTATCCATATAGAAGCTATCGATGGTTAAGGTCTGTTTAAATTTTTTGCTCATTTTGTCAGAGAAGAATCAAAGAAGACAAACCAGCAAAAAAAAAAAAAAAATCAAATGGAATTTTCTTTTTTTTTTTTTTTTTTTTTTGGGGGGGGGAGGTTCGGGGTAGGATGGTGTTGCCAAGCTTCCTCTTGGAAGACTGTGGGGAGCAGCAGTGAGGCACTAGCAGGGCAGCAATAGCTGCGCTGCATCTGCATTCTGAAACTCTGAGAGTGTGCTGAGACACTGTGGGTGGGTGTGGCCAGATTCCGAGAGACCCTAGCTTTTCAGGGTTATGGTCTTCACTGTCTGTATTTTTAGTTTCTCTGCTTGTCTACTGGCATGCTGCCAGGGCAAAGTATCCAATACTGTAGTAAAGCTCCCCCTGCAAAGACTGCTGAGATCATACCCCACCCCGCTCCAATCTGCTCAGCTGTGAGCTGCTTCCTGTGCTCTTACTGCCACTGCCTGCCTTCAGCCTTCTACCAATCTAAAACTGTCCCCCAGCCATCAAGCAAAAACAGACCTTTTCTGGAGAATTTCAAGGATGTCTTCTCTTAGTAATTATTTGTGTATATGTGTGTGTTGGTTTTTTTTTTTTTTTTTTTTTCAGTCAAGCACTGATTCTGAGGCTTGTCATGAAATAAATTCTGAGAGAAAACACAGAGCTTAAATTGATGTGTGCCTCCTCTCTACCAACTTGGCTGGAAGTCCTTCCTATAATTATATTAACCTAACCTGTTACTTTTTTCCCCTATAGCTTTCAAATTATTTGGAAACAGGACTCTCTATGCTCTAAACTTTTTCGATCTGCTATTTAACATTTCACTATGAATTTTCTTATAATTCACCTTTTCTTACCCTTTAATCCAGAGACTCTTTGCTGGGCACATACCTCTACAAGATAAAATATAGTAGGTGCCACACATAACAAAATATCCAGATCAGCAACTGGAACCAAGCAAATGTGAAAAACCATTGATCAGACAATGGCTAATAAAACCATGATATTTAAGTTAATGTGCTATGAAAAAATTAAATATGAGGAATTTAGATGAACATGGGAAGATTAGTGTGAAGTAATATGGACTCTAATTATCAGAACCAGGACCAAATAAATTCATCAATAGTAACGAAAATTTAGAAAAAAGGAAAACAAAATTGAAAATAAATTTTATATAATTTGAATGACACTTTTCAACTTATATTAGAAAAGAGGAAATATCTCTCTCTCTTTTACTTGAAGAGGTAGGAGATTGTGGATACAAAACAATAACATGCCATCAATTATTATTATCATCAGTTGTTAAATAACTGGTGTATCTTTTTTTCCCCTTTTTTCTTAGCTAGAAAGACACAAGGGTGTCTGTTGGGGAGTTTAGTATAACAAAAATATTTTGAAAGAAACATCAACAAATAAATAAAAATATCAATTTTAATTTTTATTCCTCTTTTTGGTCCATTTCTTTTAGTTCCTTATGCTCTATGATGATATTTTAATGGTTGATAATAAATTAAAGTGTTACCTTTCCCAGAATAATATAATTAAAAAACTCAGGAATTTATAAAGGCAAGATTCATAGTATTGGATGCAAAAGTGATCTTAGAAATTATGTAGTTGAAATTTCTCATTATTTTCCTGTTTCTGTGTTTATTTCCTGTGTATATTCATATTGCATCATTTCATGTCATTTTTGTGGTTCTCTTTTTTCCCCCTACATAATTACTACTTCTTTATTATACTCCTTATATCATCAATGTGAAGAGACAGAATTATGAAAGCTTTTCATATTTTCAAGTTCTTGAGTTACAAACATTCTCCATTATAAATATTTTCAAACACCTTAAAACATTTCTGCTTTAATACTTTATTGCTCATTGCTTTCTTTTCCCTAAGAAAACATACTCAATATCTTTGTTGTTGTCTCCTTTTCCTTTTGTAGAGACAGCTTTTAAGTCACACACATGGTGGTAATGTATTAGTCTTAATAATAGAAAGAGCATTGGAGACCATCTCATCTTTTCACATATTTCATTTAATAGTTGAGAAGGCTATACCAGGAGATCCAAGATACTTGCTCTAAGTTACTGAATAATGAAATATATACATATGTATATATATAATGTTCCTTTTAGGTTACAATATCATGGTGTCTTCTATTTTATTTATTAGTTTCCCATAAAGGAGGAAGCAAGAAACTTTACTCTGTGTTGCAGGACCAAAAGGTGAGAATGGTTTTTCCATTTTATTTTTTTTTCAAAAGGATCCTCAATTATATGTCAAGAAATTTTTGGTATTCCCATTTACAAGATTTTGGATTCAAAATTTTTCTGTCTTCCTCTTTCTACTCCCTCACCTTCTTTCAAATATAGCTGGCATTTTGATATAGGTTATACATATACTATCTTCTAAAACATTTAAATATTAATCACAATTGTGTAATAAGAAGGAAAAAGAAAACACAAAAAAGAAGAAAGTAAGTAAAAAAATAGCTAAGGGATTCAAACAAAATGATAGCGAGAAGTAAGGAAGTTGCCCAAGTTCTCTCTGATCTCCAGTAGAAACATCATTAAATTGATCACTTAACTGGATTTCCAGGTTAAGATAATATAGAAGGACTTCAGAAAAAGCATGTCTCACTTTTTAAAAAAAATATTACAGTCTAGTACAAACCCAGTGTAAGCAAGCCAGTGGGAGGCTCCAAATCTTTGCACTTATCAAGGTCCCTCAGTTCTGGCTCAGCAGGTACATTGCACTACAAACAAGTTCTAAGGCTTTCAACCTGAGCGAAAAAAGCAAATAGTTAGCCTTGGAATACTAAGTTGGTTTTATCCAGAATTAAATTTATGGGGAAAAATAAAATAGATATACTTTTGGTTAATTTGATTAAACAAAAAGAGAAAGAAGTAAGCAAAATCATCAGTATAAAAATTAAAAGGTGAATTCAGCAGAAATTAAGAGGATTTTAAAGCAGTAATTTGGAGCTATTTTGCCCAACTCTGTCAATAAACCTGACAATTTAAGTGAAATGAATGAATTTTATGAAAACATGAGTTGCCCAGATTAAGAGAGAGGGAAATAAAGTACTTTAATAACTTCATTCATTTTAGAAAAAAAATGAATAAGCCATCAGTAACCTCTTTCAGAAAAAAAAATCTCCAGGGCCATATAGATTTATAAGAAATTCTATCATTTTTTTTTTCTTCCTGAGGCAATTGGGATTAAGTGCCTTGCCCAGGGTCACACAGTTAGGACATGTTAAGTGTTTGAGACCAGATTTGAATTCAGGTCCTCCTGATTTCAGGGCTGGTGCATCAAATTTTTAAACAATTAATTGCAATACTATATAAATCATTTGGAAAAATAAGCAAAGCAGGACTCCTATCAGTTTCCCCTTATAACACAAACATAAAACAGGAAGAAACAAAACAGAGAAAGAAAATAATAGATCAATTGTCCTTATGAAGATTGATGCAAAATTTTAAATAAACTATTAGCAAAGAGATTGCAGCAACTTAACATGAGGAAAATACACTTTGACCAACTGGGATGTCTACCAGGAGTGCAGGGTTGGTTTGATAGGAAACTGTGAGCATAATTGATCATATCAATAACAAAAACAACAGAAATCATATGATTCTTATTAAATGCAGAAAAACTCTTTGGTAAAACACAGCACCCATTCAAATAAAAAAACACTAGAAAACATAATAATAAATGAAATTTCCCTTAAAATGTTAAATGCTACTTATCTAAAATCATCAGCAAGCATTAGATACAATGGGAATAGCTTTTCCAATAAAATCAAGGGTGAAACAAGGGTGTTCATTATCACAATGATTATTCAATATTACTAAAAATGTTTGCTTTAAAAAAATCCTAAAGAATCAATTCAAAAATTATTTGAAATAATAAGTTTGGCAAAGTTATAGGATATAAAATAAATATATAAATCACCAGAAGTTCTGTATATTACAACAGGTTTTTTGACAGAGTTGGGCAAAATAGCTCCTAATTACTGCTTCAATAACCTCTTAATTTTTGCTGAATTCACCTTTTAATTTTTTACTCATAATTTTGCTTACTTCTTTCTCTTTTTGTTTAATCAAATTAAACAAAATTACATCTATTTTATTTTTCTCCATATATTTAATTCTGTATAAAACCAACTTAGTGTACCAAGGCTAACTTTGACTAGAGAAAGCTACTATGGTAACAGGACAGATCAAAACACAAATTCAGATGAGTACAGAATGTCCACAGAAGAAATTTCAAAGAGTGATCTGAATTGGTCTCAAGCCCAAAGAAGATTCTTGGAAATGCTCATAAAAGATAAGGTAGTGAGTAGGGTGGGTAAAAAAACAAACAAACAAACAAACAACAACAACAACAATAACAACAAAACAACACCACAGGACTAAGAACAAGTTGGAAAGAGAGAACAAAAGGATATTCAGAGGAGAAAATAGGATGGAGGGAAATACAGAGCTGGTAATCACAAGTGCTAATGTGAATGGGAAGAACTTTCCCATAAAATGGAAGCAAATAACAGAGCAGATTAAAAAACAGAATCTTACAATATGTTGTTTATAAGACACACATTTGACCCAGAGAGACACAGAGAAAAGGTAAAAGGCTAGAAGAGAATTTATTATGCTTCATTTAAAGTTAAAAAAAGGGTAGCAATTATGATCTCAAATTAAGAAAAAGTAAACATAGATTTTATTAAAGGAGATAAGGAGGGAAAATATATTCTGATAAAGGGAACCATAAATAATGAAGTAGTAATGACACCAAATGTGTAAGCACCAAGTGTAGAGCAGGCAAATTTCTTAAGATTTTAAGCTAGTCATAGGAAGAAATAGAGAGTAAAACAATTCTAGTGGGGGACGTCAAATTCTCCCTCTCAGAATCTGACAAATCTAACCCTCCCCAAAAAATAAGAAATAAATTAGAGAGGTTAATAGGATTCTAGAAAACCTAGATATGATAGCCCTTTCCAGAAAACTGAATACTGACAGAAAGAATTACACCTTTATAAAGATAGTAAATGGCACCTACACAAAAATTAACCATGTATGAGGGCATAAACATCTTACAATCAAATTCAAAAAGGCAGAAATAGTAAATGTTTCCTTTTCAGATCACAGTGAAATAAAAATTATGCTAAATAAAGGGCTAGGGAAAGATGGACTGGAAACAAATTGAAAATGAAATAATCTAATTCTAAAAATGAGTGGGTCAAATAACAAACCACAGAAACAATTTATAATTTCATCCCAAAAAAATGACAATCATGAGACAATATATCAATATTTGTGAGATTAAACCAAAACAGTTTTAAAGGTAAGTTTTATGTCTCTAACTAGCTACATAAATAAATAAAGAGAAGATCAATGTTTAGACATGCAACTAAAAAAGCTAGGGAAAAAAAAATCCTCTCCAATTAAATATCAAATTAGAAATTTTGAAAATGAAAGGAGAGATTAATACAATAGAAACTAAGAAAAGTATTGAATTAATAAACAAAAATAAGAATTTGTTTTATGAAAAAACTAACAAAGTAAATAAACATTTGGTTAATTTGTTCAGAAAAAAAGAAGGAAAATAACCAAATCACAAGCATCAAAAATGAAAAGGATGAATGTACCATCAATGACAAAGAAAATAAAACAATAATTAGGAGCTATTTTGCTCATCTGTATGACAGTAAGTCTGACAATCTAACCGAAATGAAAAAAAAAATAAATAAATATAAATTGACCAGATTAACAGCAGACGAAATAAACTACTTAAAAATCCCATATTAGAAAAAGAAATTGAGCAAGCCATTAATGAACTCCCTAACAAAAAAATCTCCAAAGCCAGATAGATTTCCAAGTAAATCCTACTAAACATTTAAAAAACAATGAATTCCAATGCTATGCAAACTATTTGGGAAAATAGGTAAAGAAGGAGTACTGGCAAAGTCCTTCTATTACACAAATATGGCAATGATACCTAAATCAGGAAGGGCTAAAAAAGAGAAATAAATTATAGAACAATTTCCCTAGTGAACATTGGTGGAAAAAAATAAAATAAAAATATTAACAAAGAAATTATAGCAACTTATCAGCAGAAAAATACACTATGACCAAATGAGATTTATAGCAGAAATGCAGGGCTGGTTCAATATCAAGAAAACTACTATCATTGATTACATCAATAACAAAACTAAAAGAGATAATATGATAATCTCAATAGATGCAGAAAAAGCTTTTTCTTTTTTTTCTTTTTTTCTTTTCTTTTCTTTTTCTTTCTTTCTTTTTTTCTTTTCTTTTCTTTTCTTTTTTTTTTTTTAACAAAATACAGTACTCATTCCTAATAAAAAACACTAAAGATAAAGGGATAAAGGGAGCTTTTGTTAAAATAAGAAGTAGTATCTTCTGGGTGTAGAACCAAGATGGAGGAGATGATACACATTTCTTTCTGACCTTCTCCTACAATCTTCAGACTAGTTAGCAAATCCAGCTTCTGAAATATCTCTGGACAAGCAGAACCCACAAACATTGGGAGTGCAATAAATTACCAGAAGAAAATAATTTAGAAGATCACAGTAAAGGTCTGTTTCTATTGGAAATGGGCGGGAGACAGCCAGCACAAGGAGGTGAGCAAAAACTAACACAGATAGCCCAGAGTCCTGGAGTGAGTCAGACTCCATGTGACAGAGAATCTACAGGGAGGAATGTACAGTAGCCGTGTTGAATACTCTGCCCTGCATACAAGTTAGTGGAGCAGCAGACAAGTTGGAAAACATCCAACACAAACACAAAGGTAAATAGTGAACCTCCAAAACACCACAAACTCATGGGACCTGGTTAGGCCCACCTAGAATCAAGAGTGAGGCAGCACTGATCCAGTACAGCCATAGCCACTTCTAGAGGAAACTGCTGCTTGCAGAGAAAACTTGGAAAACCTCCCCTTCCCTAAAAGCAGATATTAACATTTTTTAAATGAGTCAAAAAGTAAAGAGAACTCTGACAATAGACAGTTTCTAAGGTGAAAGAGAAGGACAGATATCAAAGCCAGAGGAGACTAAAGGCAGATTGTCTCCAGATGAAACCCCAAAAGGTGATATAACCTAGTTCCCATTACACAAGGCTCTTCTAGAAGAAATCAAAAGAGGATATTAAAAGAGAACTAGAAGAAAAATGGGGAAAGGAAATGGAAATTTTACAAGAGAATTTAGAAAAGGCATATAACTCATTAAACGACAAAATAGAAAAAGAAAACAATCCAAGAGAAACAGAATTTGTGAAAGAGAAAAAGAAAATAACTCCTTAAAATGGAATTTGTGAAATGAAAAAAAAAATCCATAGACCAAAACAATTCACTAAAAATTTCAAATGGCCCAAATAGAGAGTAACATCTATTTAAAACCATCGTATGTAATGGGGGTAAACTGGCATCATTCCTTTTTTTTTTTTTTAATAGCTTTTCATTTACAAGTTATATGCATGGGTAATTTTATAGCATCGACAATTGCCAAACCTTTTGTGGAACCATTCCTAATAAAATCAGGAGTGAAACCAGGTTGCCCTCTATCACCATTACTATTCAATATTGTATTAGAAATGCTAGCTTTGATGATAAGAGAAGAAAAAGAGATCAAAGGAATTAGAGTAGGTAATGAGGAAACCAAATTATCACTCTTTGCTGATGATATAATGGTATACTTAGGGAACCCCAGAGATTCTACTGAAAAGCTATTAGAAATAATCCACTTTAGCAAAGTTGCAGGTTACAAAATAAATCCACATAAATCATCAGCATTCTTATATATCACTATCAAAATGCAACAGTTAGAGTTACAAAGAGAAATTCCATTTAAAGTAACTACTGGCAGTATAAAATATTTAGGAATCTATCTGCCAAAGGAAAATCAGAAACTATATGAGCAAAACTACAAAACATTCTCCACACAAATAAAGTCTGATCTAACCAATTGGAAAAATATTAAATGCTCTTGGATAGGGCAAGCAAATATAATAAAGATGACAATACTACCCAAAGTAATCTATTTATTTAGCACTATACCAATGAGACTCCCAAAGAACTATTTTAATGACCTAGAAAAAATAACTACAAAGTTCATATGAAAAAACAAGAGGTCAAGAATTTCAAACGAATTAATGAAAAAAAAAATCAAATGAAGGTGGCCTAGCTGTGCCAGATCTAAAATTATATTATAAAGCAGTGGTTACCAAAATCATTTGGTATTGGCTAAGAAATAGAATAGTTGATCCGTGGAATAGGTTAGGTTCAAAGGATAAAACAGCCAATAACTTTAATAATCTAGTGTTTGACAAACCTAAAGACCCCAACTTTTGGGATAAGAACTCACTGTTTGACAAAAATTGCTGGGAAAATTGGAAATTAGTATGGCAGAAACTAGGGATTAACGCACACTTAACACCACATACCCAGATAAGGTCAAAATGGGTTCATGACCTAAGCATAAAGAATGGGATTATAAATAAATTGGAAGAGCATAGGATAGTTTACCTCTCAGACCTGTGGAGGAAGAAGGAATTTGTGAACAAAGAAGAACTAGAGAACATTACTTATCACAAAATGGATAATTTTGATTATATTAAGTTAAAAATGTTTTGTAGAAACAAAATGTAGACACAAATTAGAAGGGCACAATAAACTGGGAAAACATTTTTACATACAAAGGTCCTGATAAATGCCTCATTTCCAAAATATATAGAGAATTGACTCTAATTTATAAGAAATCAAGCCATTCTCCAATTGATAAATGGTCAAAGGAAATGAACAGACAATTCTCAGATGAAGAAATTGAAACTATTTCTAGCCATATGAAAAGATGCTCCAAGTCATTATTAATCAATGAATTACAAATTAAGAAAACTCTGAGATACCACTACAAATTGGTTAGAATGACAGTGAAAGATAATGTGGAAAGCTAGAGGAGATGTGGAAAAACTGGGACACTGATACATTGTTGGTGGAATTGTGAATACATCCAGTCATTCTGGAGAGCAATTTGGAACTCTGCTCAAAAAGTTATCAAATTGTGCATACTCTTTGACCCAGCAGTGTTGGGCTTATATCCCAAAGATATTTTGAAGAAGGGAAAGGGGTCTGTATGTGCAAGAATGTTTGTGGCAGCCCTCTTTGCAGTGGCCAAAAACTGGAAACTGAGTAGATGCCCATCAATTGAAGAATGGCTGAATAAATTGTGGTATATAGATATTATGGAATATTATTGTTCCATAAGAAATGACCAGCAGGATGATTTCAGAAAGGCCTGGAAAGACTTACATGAACTGATGCTTAGTGAAATGAGCAGAATCAGGAGATCATTAAATACTTCAACAATGATACTTTGTGATGATCAATTCTGATGGACATGGCCCTCTTCAACAATGAAGATGAACCAAATCAGTTCCAATAGAGCAGTTGTTGGAATCTTTACAAATTGCTAACTCATTAGAGTTGATGTTTTTGGCGAGAACCTGAAACAAGGTACTAAGTAGAACTAATTGATACAACAATTGTATTCACACCTTTATTCATTGGAGTTCACAAGTATGGGAGATTCACAAAGTAAACTTTGTAACTTTGTGAATTCACACCTCCCTTGAAGCTCTTAGGGACAGCACTCTGGGAAGAAATCCATAATCCCTCTCTCTCTCCTTGATTCTAAGAACACTTGTAGCTTTGTCCTTTGCTTCTGCCTCTGCTTTCTTCAGCCTCCAATTCGGCTCCAAGTTGAATCTGTCTTGCCTCCAAGAGAGGGCTTCTGGCTCTCAATCTCCCAAAGTGCTCTGTGTCTGCACCAGAGTGTTCCTCTCTAGTCCAGCTGAACTCTCTTCTGCCACCAGCCAGCCAAATGGAAAAATATTGGAATGAATGTTTCTTCACTGGGCTTATATATGACTCTTCTGAGAGAATGAGATTATGGGTTTTCTCCCATAGAAATTAATAGGAGAAAAACTAGGTGAATACTACAGATCTAATTCAAACTCAATGCAGTGGATATTAGAAAGAGAGCATCTTTTTTATAATAGAAATGGACTTGACTCAATTTCCAAAGACATAATTAACACATATAATTTAATACAATTGGCTATAAGAAGTTATTTAAGTGTTAGAATGAAGGGAAAAGTACAGGAGGGAGAAGTGCCAACTTTACTAGGTGAAAAGGAGGACAAATCAGATGAGAATGGAGTTAATTACAATTCTGAGCATGATAATTCACAGCAGGAGGAATTAGGTCATTCCACATCTCATGACCCTCCCCCCTCAATTAACCCTTCATAGGTGGAGGAAGAAGGGGGAGGGAGAGAGGCAGAAACACAGTCAGCTTCTCCTGTAAAGCAGAATATGACAAGATTAGAAGAGGCATTAATTAAGGCAAAAAATGAAGGAGAAGATATATCTGATTTTATAAATGCATATTCTGTGATTGAAGAGCTTGACTCTTCAGGTCAAAAAGAGAGAAAATACACTCCTTTTAATTTGGAAAAAAATTAAAGATTTGAAAAAGGGTTGCACTTTTTATGGGGCTACATCCTCTTATGCAAAGATGTTACTAGATAATTTGTCTTATGAAATCTTAACCCTGAATGACTGGAAATCCATAGTTAAGACATGTCTAGAACCAGGACAAAATTTATTGTGGCTTTTGGAGTTTCATGAATTATGTAGGATTCAAGCCCAACACAATAGGCAAACAGGAACTATTGGACAAATCACTTTTGACCAACTAGCTGGTGAAGGTCAGTATAGAGAGAATTCAGAACAGATTTATTATCCCATAACAATGTATGAGCAAATTTCTAAGGCTGCAATAAAAGCTTGGAATTCTCTCCCTGGACAGCAAGATGGAAGTAAAGCTTTTACAAAAATAGAGCAAGGTTCCAATGAACCCTTTGCAGATTTTGTGGGACATTTGCAAACAGCTGTAATAAGAACCATTGGAGACAATGCAGCAACATAAATAATGACTAGATATTTGGCTAAGGAAAATGTCAATGAGGTTTGTAAAAGAATTATATGGGGGCTAGACAAAGATGCTCCTTTAGAGGAGATCATAAGATGCTGTGCCACAGTGGGCACAAATGCTTATTATGCCCAGACTATGATAAACATGGAAAGACAAGGTCCTTCTTGGCAAAGGAATTCTAGAGAAACTTGATGTTTTCAGTGTGGAAAAGTTGGACATTTGAGAGCTCATTGTAGAAATGGAGATAGAATGAGAAGACAGGGTGAGAGAAAACCCAAAACCCCATGTCCAAAGTATGACTGATGCTTTCACTGGGCCTCTGAATGTAGGTTGACCCAGAGGAATGAGAGGCAGGGTCCAGCTCCAAAGTATCAATCAAAGGACAGGTGGGACATGGTAGCAGCTGAGGTTACTTACACCCAGAGAGACTTTAGAAATTCAGAACTCTGCTGTCATCAACCAACAGAAAAGCAATCAGGATTATAGTTAGGGAGAATACAGGCCTTTTAAGACAACAAGGCAATATCCAGTGCAAACAGCTCCAATGTAATTACCAGATGATAATGAGAAATCCCAAAGGTAAATAGAAGGGAATTAGATAGATTAACTGCTTGGGGAAGAGGGTCTGCTTATATTTCCACAGGTGGAGAAGGAATCAGATGGCTGACAATGAGACTGCCAAAAGAACTTTAAAATCTTCAGCTTTCAGTTCCTGAAAAACCAGCAACAATCATTGGATTTCCAGAGATGAAATAGAAAAAGAGAAAAACTTCAAAACAAAGGAGATTTAAGAAGACACTGAAAGAGCATGGCTGATAATGAAACTGTTAAAAGGACTTTTAAAATCTTCAGGAATCATTGTATTTCCTAACACAAGATGGAACTGTTTTAGTTCTTGAAAAACCAGCAAGAATCATTGGATTCTTTGAGATTAAAAATTGTTGATGAGACTATTGCAGTACTTCAGGGCTTACAGGAACTATTGGATTCCTGGCACATGAACTAATGAACAATGGAATCCTTTTGGACTATTTCTAGGACTTATGGACGTGTGCAAATTTTCAGGTTGATTCATGCTATTTGTTACATTACTTTTAGCCTGTGTTATAATGCTATGTGCTTGTGTAAATTATGTGTAATGCCTCCCATATTGATGGATTTATGTATACCATGTATATCTGTTTAAAAGTTCTGGCCCATATATAGATTTATGTGTACCTGTTTCAAGTGAGCCCCTTCAGAAACCCGCTAATCTAATTTGACTTCCTATTTCCTTTGGTGTTTTCATCTCCCTTCCTGAGGTGTCAGGGAAGGCTTGATCACCTTTTTTTGGGGGGGTTCTCACCTTATTGAGAAGTCAGGGAGGTCATGACCACCCTATGTTCTAACACAAAAGAAAGGGGGAGATGTTGGAATCTTTACAAACTGCTAACTCATTAGAGTTGATGGTTTGGGCCAGAACCTGAAACGAACTAAGTAGAACTAATTGATACAATGCTTGTGTTTATACCTTTACTCATTGGAGTTCACAAGTATGGGAGATTCACAAAGTAAATTTTGTAACTTTGTGAATTCACACCTCCCTTGAAGCTCTTAGGGCCAGAGAGCACTCTGAGAAGAAACCCATAAGCAGTAATGAATTGAATTAGCTACACCCAGGGAAGAACTCTGGGAGATGATTATGAACCACTACATAGAATTCCTAATCCCTCTATTTTTGTCCACCTGCATTTTTGATTTCCTTCACAGGCTAATTGTACACTATTTCAAAGTCTGATTTTTTTTTTTTTTTGTACAGCAAATTAACTGTTTGGACAAGTATACATATATTGTACGTAACTTATACTTTAACATGTTTAACATGTATTGGTCAACCTGCCATCTCAAGGAAGGGGTGGAGGGAAGGAAGGAAAAAGTTGGAACAAAAGGTTTTGCAATTGTCAAAGCTGAAAAACCACCTATGCATATATCTTGTAAATAAAAAACTATTAAAAAATAAAAAAAAATTTAGTTTGGGTCTGGAATTCCACTGGCTTAGGGAATTTCACTCTGAATTTGATGCATCTAGAACTGGCAATTAAGAAATCAATAAATCACTCAATCATGAAAATAAAATAAAATAAAATTTCAAATGGACAAATATAAAAAGAAGTTAAAAAAAGTAAATTAAGGAAATAATTCACTAAAATTCAGAACTAAACAAATGAAAATGAATGACTCAATTAGACAACAAGAATCTGTCAAGTAAAACTAAAAAAAAAAAAGTAAAATACCTAATTGGGAGAAAAAAAATGTCCTGGAAAATAGATCTTGGAGAGAAGATCAAAGGATTATTGGGCTCCCTGAAATAATGATTTAAAAAAAAAAGCCTAAACACTATCTTTCACAAAACCATTGAAGAGAACTACCTGGATATTATAGAATCAGAAGTTAAAATGACCATTGAAAGAATTCACTGAACATCTTCTGAAAGACACCCCAAAATTAAAAACCCAAGGAATATCATGGCTAAATTTAAAAGTATCAGACCAAGGAAAAAATATTACAAACATATTAAAAAAAAAAAAAACAATTCAAATACTGCAGACCCACAATAAGGATTATTTAGGATCTAGCAGCTTCGACTTTAAAGGATGGAAGGTCCTAGAATATAATATTCCAAATGGTGAAGGAACTTGGAATGTAGCAAAGAATAAATTACACTGCTAAACTGAGTATTTACTTTCAGGGAGGTAGATGGACATTCAATGATACTGGTGAATTCCATTTATTTTTGATGAAACGATCAGAGCTAAACAAAAAAAAAAATGAATGCCAAATATAGAACTCAAGAGAAACATAATAAGGTAAAAAGGAAAAGAAAAACTGTCGAGAAATGTATTTCTCTTATGGGTATTCATAGAGAGTATATGTATAATTTGATTTTATAATTATAATACAAAAAGAAACTAGAGGTTGAAAGGGGATTGCAAGAAAAAAAGGGAAAGTAAAGGTGAAATGAGGAAAAGTACATCTCAGGAAGAGGCAAAGAAAACATATTATAATTGAGGGAAACAAGAGAGGGTGATGAATATTGTGTGACTCTTACTCTCATCAGATTTGGTTCAAAGAAAGAATATTAGATATATTTGGTTTCACTGAGAAACATCTCTCACCTTATAGAAAAGTGGGAGGGGAAAGGGGAAAAGGAAAGAGATAGGCCATATAGAAGGAAAGAGAGAAATAGAAGGGGAAAGGTATAAGAAAGGGGGAGGATGTCTAAAGGGGGAAGACTGCTTGAGGCAAGTAGTGTTCATCAGTAAAATACTGAGAAGGAGGGAAAAGGGAAAAAGGAAAGAGAAAAGTATAATTGGGGTTAATAAGATGGCAGGAAATACAGAATTAGTTGTTTTAACTTTAAATGTGAATAGGGTGAACTCTTCCATAAATTGGAAGCGATAGCAGACTGCATTACAAGCCAGAATTCTACAATACATTGTTTACAAAAAACACATTTAAAGTAGAGTGATGCATACAGAGTAAAGGTAAAAGGCTGGATCAGAATCTATTATGCTTCAGGTGAAGTTAAAAAAAGCAGTATTAGCCATCCTTATCTCAGATCAAGCAAAAGCAAAAATTCATCTAATTAAAAGAGATAAGGAAGGAAACCATCCTGCTAAAGGATATCATAGATAATGAAGCAATATCAATACTAAATATATATGCACCAAATGGTATAGCATGGAAATTCCTACAGAACTGCAAAAATAAATAGACAGCAAAACCATAGAAGTGGGAGATATCAACTTTGCTCTCTCAGAACTAGATACATTAAAGCACAAAATAAATAATAAAGAATGTAAAGAAGTAAATAGAATATTAGAAAATTAAGTATGATACATCTTTGGAGAAAATTGAATGGAGATAGAAAAAAGTACACTTTCTTCTCAGCAGTTCATGGATCCTGTACAAAAATTGACCATTTATTAGGAAATAAAGACCTCAAAATAAAATGCAGAAGGGCAGAAATAGTAAATGCATTTATTTTCAGATCATGATGAAATAAAAATTACATTCAATAAAAGGTAGGGGGAAATAGACCAAAAAGTAATTGGAACCTAAATAATCTAATCCTAAAGAATGAATGGGGGAAACAACAAATCATAGACACAATGAATAATTTTATCCAAGAGAATGAAAATAATGAGACAACATGCCAAATTTGTATCTATTTCATTTTTAAATAAAAATATTATTAATTATTTTATTAAAAAAATAGATTGCAAAAAATCATTCCCAGGTTAATATACCATGATTAGGTAGGATTTATACCAGGAATGAAGGGCTGGTTCAATATTAGGAAAAGTAGTAGCATAATTGATTATATCAATAATCAAATTAACAACAACCATATGAGTATCTCAATAGATGTAGAAAAAGCATGTGATAAAATCAAACATGTATTCCAATTAAAAACACTGGAGAATATAGCAGCAAGCATCATATATAATGGGGATTAAACTGGAACAATTCCCAATAAGATCAGGGGTGAAAAAAGGTTGCCCATTCCCTTTGAAATTCTTGATCACTTATTCTTCCAGATGAATTTTATGTTTTGTTTTCCATTCCCATTCCCCATTACCATTACCATTCAATATTGTATTAGAAATATTAGCTTTGATGGTAAGAGAAGAAAAAGAGATAAAGGAATTGGAGTAGGTAATGAGGAAACCAAATTATCACTCTTTGCTGATGATGATATGATGGTCTACTTAGAGAATCCCAGAGAATAAACTAAAAAGCTCTTAGAAATAATCCACAACTTTAGCAAAGTTGCAGGATACAAAATAATTCTACAAAAATAATCAGCATTCTTTTATATCACTAATAAAATCCAACAGCAAAAGGCATAAAGAGAAATTCCACTTATAATAATTGTTGATATTATAAAATATTTAGGAATCTATCTGCCCAGGGAAAGTAAGGAACCATATGAGGAAAACTACAAACCACTTTCAACACAGATCTAAGCAAGTGGAAAAATATGAAGTACTCTTGGATATATCATGCAAATATAATAAAGATGACAATACTTCCTAAACTAATCTATTTATTTAGTGCTATACCAATGGAACTCCCAAAAAAATATTTTACTAATCTAGGAAAACAAAACATAAAATTCATCTGGAAGAATAAGTGATCAAGAATTTCAAAGGGATTAATGAAGAGAAAAGCAAGTGAAGATAGTCTAGCTGTACCAGATATTACATTATATTATAAAGCAGCAGTCATCAAATCCATATGGTACTGGCTAAGAAATAGAGAAATTGATCATTGGAATAGATTAAGTTCATAGAACAAAATAGTCAATGAATTTTGCAATTTAATATTCTACAAATCCAAAGACACCAGCTTTGGGGATATGAATTCACTATTTGACAAAACTATTGGGAAAGTTGGAAACTACTATGACAGAAAGTAGGCATAGATCCACACCTTACACCATATATCAAAATCAGGTCAAAATGGGTTCATGATCTAGACATAAAGAATGATATTATAAACAAATTAGAAGAACATAGTATAGTTTACTTCTCAGAGGAGGAGGAATGCCAAAGAAGAATTAGAGATTGTTATTGATCACAAAATGGATAATTTCCATTTTTTTGTAGAAACAAAACAAATTCAGACAATATTAGAATGGAAGCAACAAATTGGGAAAACATTTGTACATCCAAAGGATCTGGTAAAGGCCTAATTTCTAAAATATATAATTGACTCAAATTTATAATATTTCAAGCCATTCTTCAATTGATAAATGGTAAAAGGATATGAACACACAGTTTTCATATGAAGAAATTAAAACTATTTGTAGTCATATGACAAGGTGCTCCAAGTCAGTATTGATCAGAGAAATGCAAATTATGACATCTTTGAGATACCACTACACAACTGTTATATTGGCTAAGATGACAGAAAATGATAATGATGAATGTTGGAGGGGATGTCGGAAAACTGGTACATGGATACATTGATGGTGAACCTGTGAATGGATCCAGCCATTCTGGAGATCAGTTTGCATCCATGCTCAAAAAGTTATCATACTGTGCATACCCTTTGATCCAGCAGTATTTCTACTGGGATTATGTCTGAAAGAGACCTTAAAGATGGGAAAGGGATCCACATGTACAAAAATGTTTGTGGCAGCCCTCATTGTAATGGCAAAAAATGAGAAACTAGGTGGATGTCTCTCAATTGGAGAATGGCTGAATGAATTATGTTATATGCAGAGCTGAGAATATTACTGTTTTGTAAGAAATGACCAGCATGATGATTTCAGAGAGACTTAGAGAGACCTATATGAACTGATATTAAGTGAAATGAGCAGAATCAAGAGATCACTATACATGGCAACAACAAGACTATATGACAATCAATTCTGATGGATATGGCTGTCTTCAACAATGAGATGATTAAAACCAGTTTCAATTGTTCAGTGATGAAGAGAGCCATCTACACCCAGAGAAAGAACTGTGGTAATAGAGTGTGGAACACAACATAGTATTCTCACTGTCTCTGTTTTTATTTGCTTGCATTTTGTTTTCTTAGTTTTTCTTTTTCTTCCTTCTCGATCTGATTTTTCTTGTGCAGCATGATAACTGTGTAAATATGTATACATATATTGGATTTAACATATTTAACATGTATTGGACTACATGCCAGATAGGGGAGAGAGGGAAAAAAAGGAAAAATTTAGAACAAAAGGTTTTGCAAGAATTAATGATGGATAAATGATCCATGCATATCTTTGTAAATACAATTCACAGCTTTAGCAAAGTAGCAGGATATAAAATATACCTACACAAATCATCAACATTTCTACATGTTACTGACAAAAGTCCAGCAATAAGAAACAAAGAGAAATTCCATTTAAATTTTCTGTACACAAAACAAAATCCCTGGGTTTCTATCTGCCAAAGCAAATTCAAGAACTATATGTACACAATTACAAAACCCTTCTCACATAAATAAAATCATATCTAAACAATTCAAAAAAAAATCAATTGTTCACGATTAGGCCAAGCTACTATAATAAAAATGACAAATCATTGGTTTACTAAATTGGTACTTGGTGCCATACTAATAAAACTGCCAAAACATTATTTTATAAAACTGGAAAAATAATAACAAAATTTATCTGGAAGATCAAAAAGTAAAGTATTAAGGGAATTAATGAAAAATACAAAGGATGATGATTTAGTATTACTAAATCTCAAACTATATTATAAAGCAGCAGTCACCAAAACCATTTGGTATTAAGAAATAGCATGCTAAAATATAGTGTGGAGGAAAGTGAAATAGATTAGGTACACACTAAACAATAATTTAACATTATAGCAACCTAGTATTTAATAACTTCCCAAACTCCACTGTAATGGGCTGAAGCTCGAGTTGATGCACTGAGGTCCCAAGCATGTGAGGCTAAATAGTAATTGGACCATACTCTAATTAATATATATGCTTGGAGAAAGAATGGCCCCCATCCACTCTTTGTGTAAGTTTTGATGTGTTGTATAAGAAATGACGATTTTGGTGGGTGGAGAGAGAGGTGCAGAGAGAGAAGTGGAAAGAAACTGCTGGCTGGTTCCTGTCACAGATGCTCACATTGCGAATCCCCTTTCACCTCCAAAAAGAATAAAGATTGAAGATTTTCCTTAACCTGAATTCCTGACTCTGGTTGATTTTCAAATACGTGCTCATCACACTCCAGAGTCTGGAATAAGAATTCCTTATTCGACAAAAATTGCTGGGAGAATGGAAAAATAATATGTCAGTATCTTGGTATAGACATTTGTCTCATATTCCATACCAAAATAAGTTCAAAGTGGATATGTGATTTGGGCATAAAGAATGATACCATTAACACATTAGGAAAACAAGGGACTATTTATCATTCAAAGTTTTGGAGAAAGGAGTAATTTATGAACAAAGAAGAATTAGACAACATTATGGAAGGCAAAATGGACCATTTTGATATCATTAAATTTAAAAAGATTTTTGCACCAAAAACGTGAGCAGAAACAAAATTAAAAGGGAGGTACAAAGCTGGGAAAAATCTTTACAACCAGTTTTTCTGATAAATGTCTCATTTCTAAGATATATAAAGAACTGTGTCAAATTCATGATAATACAAGTCATTTCCCAAGTAATAAATGGTTAAAAGATATTAACAGATAATTTTCAGATGATATAATTAAAGTCATTTATAGTTATATGAAAACACGCTCTAAATCACTATTGATTAGAGAAATGCAAATTAAAACAACTCTGAGATACCACTTCACATTTCTCAAATTGGCTAAGATGACAGGAAAAGATAATCGTAAATGTTAGAGAGAATGTGGAAGACCTAAGTCACTAATGCATTGTTGGTGGAGTCGTCAAACTAAACTATCCCACCATTCTAGAGAGTAATCTGGAACTATTTCCAAATGACTATAAAAAAAGGGGGGGGGCACTTTGACCTAGCAGTGCCCTTACTGGGTCTATATTCTGAGGAAATCATAAAAGAGGAAAAAGGACCCACATGTACAAAAATGTTTCTAGCAGCTCTTTTTGTGATAGCTTGCAGGTATTAGAAAAGGAGGCATGCCTACCTATTAGGGAATGGCTGAATAATTATTGGTTTATGAAGGCAATGCAATATTATTGTTCTATAAAAATGATAAACTGATTTTAGAAAGTCATGGAAATATTTACATGAACTGATGCTGAGTGAAACAGACAGAACCAAGACTATATTGTACACAGTAACAGTAAGAATGTGTAATGATCAACTATGAAAGATTTGGTTCTTCTCAGTACTTCAGTGATCCAGTGACACTTTGGACAGAAAATCCCATCTGCATCCAGAAAAACAAAACAAACAAACAAATAAACAAAACTAAGAAGACAATGTAAATCAGCACATCCTATATTCTGTAATGGGCTGAGGCTTGAGTTGATGCATTGAGGTCCCAAGCACGTGAGGCTAAATAGTAATTGGACCATACTCTATATATGCTTGGAAAAAGAATGGCCCCCGCTCATTCTTTATGCAAGTCCTGATGTGTTGTATAGGAAATGACGATTTTGATGGGTGGAGGCAAGGGAGTGGAAAGGGAAGCGGAAAGAGAGACTGCTGTCTGGCATCTTGACACAGCTGCTCACATTTCCCTTGTGACCACCCTTCAGCTCGGACCTTCCTCTGCTAGCTGGTTTCCTGTCCCAGCTGCCCATATTGCTATCGCAATCCTTCCTGCCCATATTGCTATCGCAATACTTCTTGCCCATATTGCTATCACAATCCCCCCTCACCTCTACTGAGAATAAAGATTGAAGATTTTCCCCTTACCCTAAATTCCTGACTCTGGCTGATTTTAAATATGTGGTCATCACATTTGGTGCCCAAGCACGGGAACCAAGGACTTTCACTGAAGAAGTCTCCAGTGACCAGGAACTTAGGTGAGTGTAATAGACTTAAGTAGTAACCTTTTTTGGCTGAAATGGGACAGATCCTAGCTAAAGATTCTCCATCCCCCACCCCAACCTCCCCACCCCCAGCCCCACTCAGGAATGGTGCTATAGAAAGCCTGCTTAAGCTGATAGAAGATCAAGGACTACTTATAACTTGGGAACAGACAGCTAGACTTCTTGGTACATTAAAATGCACCTCCCCTTGGTTCTTAGAGGAAGAGCAAATCTCTCCAGATAATTGGGCATTGATTGGTCAACAGCTCTCCATATATTACAATGAAAATGGTCCTCATTCAATTTCCATAGAGGCATTCTATTTATACAATATAATACAGTTGGCCTTAAGAAACTGTATAAGTTCTAGAAGAAAAGGAAAAAAAAAACTCTAGGAATAGCCAAATGGGGAAGTCTGAGATAAAGGAGGAAGAAAAAGAACAAATTAATGACCATATCCCCACAGGGCATGGAAACTTAAGCAAGGCTCAAGGTTGTGGGGAATCTGAGGCAGCTTCAGCCCCACCTAAGGAGCAGGTAATTGACACCCCTCCATCATCTCTACCCTCTGGGATGGAGGGAGGAGAGGTAGTGGGGGGGGAGGAAGAGAGAGTGACAGCACCAGCACCTCCCCCCAGCATCTAGCTGCTCCTATGGCTAGATTGCAAAAGGGACTAATTAAGGCCAAAGAGGAAGGGAGAAATGTATCAGAATTTCAACACCACATTTTTCCTGTAATTCAAGTTTAATTCTTCAGGTCAAGAAAGTAGAAGATATGCTCCTTTTGATATAGAAATCCTCAAAGACCTGAAAAAGGCTTACACTCTTTATGGGGCTACATCAGCTTATATTAAGATGTTATTACAGAATTTGGCTTTTGAAATCTTGACCCCTAATGACTGGAAATCTATAGCAATGATATGCCTAGAGCCTGGACAAAACTACTTGTGGCTTTCTGAATATAGTGAGCTCTGTAGGATACAAGCCCAACAAAATAGTCAAAGTGGAGTTCATGCTGCAATCACCTGTGACCTACTAACAGGTGTAGGTCCCTATGCAGATGTCATAGTACAGATTAATTATTTTATAGCAGCATATGAGCAAATTGCTGCTAATGCTATCAAAGTATGGGCTTCTCTCCACAATGAAGATGACAAGGGTGGGGCCTTCACAAAAATAACACAAGGGCCAAATGAACCCTTTGCTGACTTTGTGGGACATTTGCAGACAGCTATCACAAGAACAAATAGAGAAAATGCAATAACAGACATTTTGATAAGGTAACTTGCAAAGGAAAATGCTAATGAGGTTTGCAGAAGAATTATATTAGGACTACACAAGGATCCTCCTTTAGAGGAGCTCATAAGACACTGTGCCACAGTGGGCACAAATGCCTTTTATAACCAGGCTATGATGCAGACTTTCCAAAATCCAAACATGGGAAGACAGAGTCCCTCTTGGCAAGGGACTTTCAGAGAAACTTGTAGATGCTTTCAGTGTGGAAAAGTAGGGCATCTGAAAGCTCAATGTTGGTATAGAGATAGAATGGGAAAACAGGGTAGGAGAACAAGACCCAATATCCCATGTCCAAAATGCAACAGAGGCTTCCATTGGGCCTCAGAACATAGACAGATTCAGGGAAACAGGATGAAGGGCCCAAGGCAAAAAACACTTGGGGCTTGATGGCAGCCAATGGTGCACCTAGAGAGTGCCTACAAGTTCAGTACCCAGACATGATCAATCAGCCAGAAAGCCATATGATGGGAGAAAAGGATTACACAATCAACCAGCCAGGAAGCAACATGATGGGAGAAAGGAATTACAATTGGGAGAATAGAGCTGTATGCACTGAGATACCCCCTGGAGAGGTGAAATCTGTTCCTCTCCAGCCTATGGATCCCTTACCTCCAGGCACAGTAGGCTTGACCATTTCACCTCCTTTTTGTACGTACAAAACAGTGTCCATCCACACACTGATGTGGGAAACCTGGGAATGTGTAGATAATAGCCCAGTCACTAATACAGGTAGATAATGTGTGATTTACCACCCAGGAGAAGTAGTAGCATCAGGTTTACTCATACAGAATCCTAATAAGCAACTTGCTGATAGTCACCCAGATTCTGACTCCAGACCACAAAATCCAGGAATATACTGGACAGCAGCTGTGACAGCTGACCGACCTATGCTCACGATCTATATAAATGGCTTACCATTGGAAGGATTGGTAGACACAGGTGCAGATCATACAGTCATTAGAGGTGCCAATTGGCCCAGTCACTGGCCAAAGATTAAAGCAGACACCTACATGTCTGGAGTAGGAGGATCAATAGCAGCTGAAGTTAGTGCTGCCCCTATGAGATGGACTTTTGAAGGCAAAACAGGAGTTTTTACTCCTTTTATAGTTGAAAAAATCCCCATCTCTGTGGGGAAGAGATATTTTACAGCAATTAGGGTTAAAAATGAGTACTTCGGTTTTTTAAGCAGGGCTGCTGTGGAAGGCCTGCCAACACTTTCACCTGTTCCTATCCAATGGAAAATTGATACACCAGTATGGATAGAACAGTGGCCCTTAGGTAGCAATAAAATTCAGGCCTTATTAGATACAGTACAGGAGCAGCTTGAACAAGGGCACTTACAACCTTCTCTAACTCCTTGGTATTCCCCAGTGTTCGTTGTAAAAAAGAAATCGGGAAAATGGAGGATGCTCACTGATTTAAGAAAAGTGAATGAACAGATGGAAACTATGGGAACTCTTCAGCCTGGACTTCCATCTCCTACTCAGTTACCTAGAGAATGGCCTCTTTGGGTCATCGATATTAAGGATTGTTTCTATTCTATCCCTCTGGATAAGGAGGATACAAAAAGATTTGCCTTTTCAGTGCCCAGCATTAACTTAGGTGAGCCTTATAAAAGATATGAATGGACAGTTTTGCCACAGGGAATGAAAAACAGCCCCACTATGTGTCAAATGTATGTTGTTGCTGCTCTCGCTCCAGTAAGACAAGCATTTCCAAAAGTTATGCTATTACAGTATATGGATGATATACTGGGATGTGCACCTGAGGAACAAATGCTAGAAGCATGTCTACAAAAGACTTTAGAAACACTAAGATACTACAAATTGTATATAGCTGAAGAGAAAATTCAAAGACATACTCCTTTTCAATATTTAGCATATGAAGTATACCCTAAGGTGCTTACAGTACAAAAACTATCCTTAAGAACAGAGAAGCTAAACACCTTAAATGAGTTTCAGAAATTAATAGGAGATATCCAATGGATGCAACCAGTATTAGGCTTGACTACCTATCAGTTACAACCATTATATGACATTTTAAGGGGAGACAGTGCTTTAAATTCACCACACCAGCTTACAAAAGAAGCTCAAGGGGCTTTGAGAAAAGTTGAACTGGCTTTATCCAGTGTAGTTGAGAGTCACACAAAAACCCTTGGAAATATCAGTTTTTGCTACACAAGAGGCACCCACAGCAGTCTTTCATTAAGGAAAGAGTGTGATAGAGGGAACCTCCTGGCACAACCAGAACAAAGCCTTACTCCTTACCCAGTGCTTGTGGCTAGAATTTTATTAAAGGCCATTAACCGAGCAGTACAAATATCTGGGGCAAGACCTGATGAGATATACACCTTTTACACCAATATACAAATTAATGTGTGCTTTGAGACCATCCCAGAGTGGCAAATTTTATTAGCCATGGCTCCAAATTTTACACATGGATCTCCATTAAAGATAACCAGACTTTTATATAATTGGCGATGGATTCTTGAAGAAAAAGTTTCTAAAGTTCCTCTTAAAGGACCAACTATCTTTACAGATGCATCCAAACACAATATTTGTGCTGTATACTCTCATGACTTAACTATAAAGAAAGTAGTCAGAACTCCTTTTCAGTTCACTCAGCAGAACGAATTATATGCGATCATGCTAGCTCTCACTTATTACCCAGGAGACATAAATATAATATCTGATTCAGCCTATTCAACAGGTGTGGAAGAATTGCCACAGCCCAAATAAAAATTTCAGCTTCTAATATAGATCAGCTCTTTAAGGAACTTCAGGAGCAAGTGAGAAAACATCCAGGTAAGATTTATATCTTGCATGTCCACTCAGATAGTGGACTCCCAGGTCCTATTTTTGATGGGAATTCAAAGGCAGATAGCCTTTTAACTGTTAGCCAGTACGCCTTTATTTCAGGAGGCCCAGGAATCCCATTCTAAATACCATCAGGCTGCTCAAGCTTTGCATTTACAATTTGGGATAACAAAAGAGGAAGCTAGGAGCATAGTAAAAGCCTGTACAGCTTGCCTTCTATCCACACTCCTATGCTCCCTCCAGGGAAGAACCCTTTTGGTTTGAGACCCAATGAAATCTTGCAAATAGATGTGACCCATTATAAATCTTTCAGTCATCTGTCTTTTATCCATGTTTTGGTAGACACCTTTTCAGGATTCACTTTTGCAATATCAGCAGCAAAAGAGACAGCCCGAGTGGTCACTGAATTCCTCACACAAGCATTTGCCATTATGGGTGTGCCACAAGCAACAAAAACAGACAATGGTTCTGCATACACCTCTAAACATTTTGCACACTTGTGTGCACAGTATAAGATTTTTCACACCACTGGCATACCCTTTAATCCTCAAGGACAGGCAATAGTAGAGAGGAGAAACAGAGACATTAAGATGCTGCTCCAAAAACAAAGGAAAGGGGGAGCCACAGGTAACCCTAGAAAACTATTAAATCTAATCCTTTATACTATTAACTTCTTGATTTTTGACAAAGATGCACTGGCTCCGGCAGACAGGTTTTATAATCCACTGGAAGGGCAGTGTCCAGTGCAAGTAGCTCCACTATCTTTAGATAATCACCAGGTGATGTGGAGAGACCCAGAAAGTGGTGAATGGAAGGGACCAGATAGGTTAACTGCTTGGGGAAGAGGGTTTGCTTGTATCTCTACAAGTGGAGAAGGAATCAGATGGGTGCCAACAAGCCGTATTTGGCTTGTCTGTCACAGAGAGATGGAACAGACCCTTGAAATGAAGGAGAAGACCCAAGAAATATCGGGTGGTTCTGTTGCTGATTGTGTTCACCATTGAAAGAGCATGGCAGTTATGGTGTTTGATTCATGGACATAGAAAATTGTTGGACTTCAAAACCCTCAGGAATCATTGGATTCTCTGAGACATGATAAGATTGTTGTAGGACTTGAAAATCCTCAGGAATCATTGGATTCTCTGAAACATAAGATTGTTGTAGGACTTGAAAACCCTCAGGAATCACTGGATTCTTTGAGACATAAGACTTGAAAGCCTTCATGAATCATTGGATTTTCTGAGAAATGATAAGACTCTTACAGGACTTCAAAATCTGCTGGAATCATTTGATTCCCTAACACATAAAAAGACTTTTGCAGGACTTCAAAAACTTGGGGGGATGATTGGATTTCCTGATATATGAAGCAATGGACAATAGATTGGTTTTGGATTATCTCTTGGCTGCTGAAGAAGGCATATGTGTGACTGCTGTTTACATACTCTCCTTCTAGGACTTCTGGTGATCTTTTACAGCACCATGTTGATTTATATTGTTTGTTATACCATTACTTGTATGTACAATTCATGTTTGTTACACCACATCAAGCCTGCACTGACTGTGGGAAGAGTTATCACTAATAGCCTCTGTGTTATTGTTATGTGCTTGTGTAATACCTCCCATGCTGATGGGTTTGTGCATAATAAGACCCTTCAGCCCAGAAACCCGCTAGCAACCCCCACTTCCTTTTGGTGCTTTTCATCTCCCTTCCTGAGATGTCAGGGAGGGCGTGATTATCTCCTTTTTAGTGCTTTCACCTCCCTTCCTGAGAAATCGGGCGGGGGTCATGATCACCTCCTTTTCGGTGCTTTCATCTCCTTTCCTGAGAAGTCAGGGAGGGTGTGATCACCTCCCCTTGGGGGCTCTGACCTCCCTGAGGAGTCAGGGATGGCATGACCACCTGTGTTCTAAAACAAAACAAAACAAAAAAGCAGGAGATGTAATGGGCTGAGGCTTGAGTTGATGCACTGAGGTCCCAAGCACGTGAGGCTAAATAGTAATTGGACCATACTCTATTAATATATATGCTTGGAGAAAGAATGGCCCCTGCCCACTCTTTGTGCAAGTCCTGATGTGTTATATAGGAAATGACGATTTTGGTGGGTGAAGGCAAGGAAGTGGAAAGGGAAGTGGAAGGACAGACTGCTGGCTGGCTTCTTGACACAGCTGCTCACATTTCCACTTCGACGGCCCTTCAGCTCCAATCTCCCTCTGCTAGCAGGCTTCCTGTTGCAGCTGCCCATATTGCTATCGCAATCCTTCCTGCCCATATTGCTATTGCAATCCTTCCTGTCCATATTACTATCACAATCCTTCTTGCCCATATTGCTATCGCTATCCCCCCTCACCTCTACTGAGAATAAACATTGAAGATTTTCCCCTTAACCTAACTTCTTGACTCTGGCTGATTTTAAATAAGCGGTCATCACAATATTCCCTTATTTTTTTCTGTTTGTTTTTTTTTTTTTAATATCTCCCATGGTTTTTCCCTTTTGCTTTGATTTTTCTCTCCCAACATGATTCATAAAACAATGTGTATTAAAAATAAAAATAAACTTACTCTAATAAAAATAATTATAGAAAATATAAAATGTTTGGAAATAAGTCGACGCTCTTAGAAAAAATATGAAGAAAATTGCAAAACACTTTTTAAATAACAAAAAAAAAAATAAGATCAAGACATTATTAATGTTCATTGATAGTTGAGCTAATATAATAACAATGGCAATTCTATCTAAATGAAGCTACTTATTTAGAACCATTCCAATAAAATTTCAAAATATTATTTCATAGTGCTACAACAATGATAAAATTAATCTGGAAAAACAAAAGGTCAAAAATATAAAGGTAATTATTGAAAAATGAAATGGAAAGGAAGGTATCTTAGCTGTACAAGACCTAAAACTATTTTATAAAGTGCTGGTCATCATAACCATTTGGTACTGGGTAAGAAATGGCATAGCAAATCAGTAGAATAGTAACAAAAGTCACAGTAATAAATGACTATAGTAATTAACTATTTGATAAATCCAAAGACTCTGGCCTCTGGGATAAAAATGGATTATCTGACAAAAATTGATTGAAAAAATGGAAATAATATGGCAGATACTAGTCATAAATCAACATCTCACAATTTGTAGAAAGCAAAATGGTTGAAATTGGTATATGAATTCAACCTAATGTTCATTGCTTCACTACTAATCTTGTCTGCATTGGTTTTGTTTGTACAAAATTTTTTAAGTTAATATAATCAATATTATTCAATTTGCATTTTATAATGTACTCCAGTTTTACTTTGGTCACAAATTCCTTCCTTTTCCACAGATCTGAGAGGTAGACTATTTTTTCTTCTTTTAATTTCCTTATAATATCACCGTGTCTAAATCATGAACTTATTTTGACCTTATCGGATGAAGAAATGAAAGCCATTTGTAACATATGAAAAAATGTTTTAAATCACTATTGATTTGAGCAATGCAAATTAAAACACTTCTGAGATACCTCCTCACACCTTTCAGATTGATTAAATTGACAGAAAAATAAAGATCATTATAAAAGAGAAAATGAACCACTGCAAAAATGTTTACAGAAGGTCTTTTTGTGGTAACAAAGAAGTAGAAGTGATACCATCAAGTAGGAAATGGCTGAACAAGTTGTGGTATATGAATGTATTGGAGTATTATTGTTTTATAAAAATAATGAGCCTGTAGAATTAAAAAAAAAAAAAAACACTTGGAAAAAAAAAAAAACTTACATGAACTGATGCTGAGTGAAATGAACAGAACCAGGAGAACATTGTACACAGTAAGAGCAGTACTCTTTGATGATCAAGTACAATTGAGTTGATTATTCTTAGCAATACTTACATTCCTCAGATCAAAATTGACTTCAGAGTGTTACTAATTGTATAATCCTGGGAAAGTCACTTAATCTTATTTACCTTGGTTCCTCTTCTGTTTAAAAAAAATTATCTGTAGAAATAGTGGCAAAAAATTGTCAAAAAAATTCCCAGTGGAGTCATAGTGAGACACAAAAGAAAAGAATGAAAAACAAAACAAAACAAAACAAAACAAAACAAAACATAGTTCCAAGTTATTCTCCACAATCGTTAAACAAGTTCACAACCATCAATGCCATATTACTGTTCCTATTTTTCCAATTCTCTCTAGCATTTGTTCTTTTCCTCTTCAGTTACATTAGCCAGTTTGTCATGTGGGAGGTAGCAACTTAGATTTGTTTTAATTCACAGTTCTCTAATCAGTAATAATGAAAAGTACTCCTTATAACTATAAAAAATGTTGACTTCTAAAAATGTTTGATTATATATTTTGACTATTTACTAATTGAAGAATGGTTTTTATCTTTATAAATATAACTTATTTACATACATACATATATATGTATGTATGTATGTATATATATATATATATATATAATCCCTTTATTGGAGAAACTTGCTGTAATTAAAAAAAAATAATTCCTTGTGTGAGATACTTTTAATACAATATATTTTCACTGGTTACCTCTTCAATTAGATCTACTTTTGCTTTTACTTTAAGATTATAATTACTACCCTGGCTATTTGGCATCAGCTGAAGCATAAGCAACTCTGCTCTTGCCCCTTATTTAACTTTATGTGTGTCCTTTTCTTTCAAATGTTTCTCTTATAAACAACATAATGCTTCATTGTGTTTTTTTTTAAAACATTTGGCTACCAATTTCTATTTTGTGGATGAATTCATCACATTCATATCCAATATTATTTAAACTAGCTTGCATCTTTTTCTCTTTTTCATGTTCCTCTCTCTCTCTCTCTCTCTCTCTCTCTCTCTCTCTCTCTCTCGACTTCCTCCTCTCCTTTTCCTCCTCCCTAACTCCCCTCCTTCTCTCTTCTCAAAACCTGGTTTGCTTCTGACCATTACCTCTTTTAATTTACTCTATTCTTGGTTATTCCCTCTCTCTTCTTAATCTCCTACTTCCCTGTAGAATGTTAAATTTCTATACCCAACTAAGTGTAAATAAATGCATTCTTCCTTCTTTTAACCAATTCTTATGAGAATGATGTAGAAGGATTGCCTTCTAGTCCTGCTATTTAATCTCTGTAAAAGCCTTTTCTTGTGTGCTTCTTTTATATGAGGTAATTTTTACAATTTTCTTCTTCTTTCCCCCTTTTTTTCAGGACATCCTTCTTTTTCACCCCTTTTTTTGAGATTATTCCAACATAACTTATTCACCCAGTTGTCCTCTGTCTATATAGCCACCTATGTATCTTCCTTAATAATGATAATATTCTTAGCAGTTATGTATATCATCTTTACATATAGTAATGTAAACAATTCATTCTTATTAATTCACTTGTAATTTCAATTTCATTATTCCTTTTTTATACTTCTCTTTAGTCTTTTATTTGCACATATAAATTTCTGTTCAACTCTGGCTTGAAATGCTTGAAAGTCCACTATTTCATTAAACACTGCATTTTCCCCTTTTTGATGTGTTATACTCAATTTTCCTGTGTAGATGATTCTTGGTCATAACCCTAGCTCTTTGTGTTCAGGTATATTCTATTCCAAACCCTTCACTCCTTTAACACAATAATCATCTGTGGTTCTGATTTGCATCATTTTTTTCTGGCTTTTTGACATATTTTCTCTGTTATTGAAAATTAGGGCAATCTCATCTATAAGCCATATCCTTCAGAGAAACTCTGACTACCATACAGGGTTTTTTCCTTTGAATGATAAAATAAAAGTATAGGTCTTAATTAATAATAGGGCATTGATATAAACAAAAATAATCATTTCTCTCACTTTTCACTATAGGTTCTATTCAAACCCAAGTCATGTATTCAAAACTAATATGTATCTCCCACAAAATAATTTTGTGTTCTCTATTTTGGGGCCCCCTTAACTAGAGCTAGCTGATTTGATGTCCATCTTTGGGACTTTGTTTCATTATCTGAATTTTCTACCTGGGTGGAAAAAATTTGTGCTGCATATCCTGGAAAGACATTCTAGTCTCTGCTGCTTCATTATTTACTTCTGCTTCCCACTTGTGCCTCTTGTACTAATATTTTTAAAATTCTTGACTAGAGGAAACAATTTACTTTTTTTAAATCACTGCCTTTACTGGAAGCAATTTTATATATTTGTTGGGGATATCTGTGAGATCACTAAGTTTCTCTAAGACTTTTGCATATATTAATTATAAATTCCATATTATTACTATTTTCTACATTATTAATCAGCTTTTATTCAATAAGTACCTGAAATTCTGACTTTTCCAAATATTGTTAATTAATATTGTTTAGTCTCCCTTCTAACATATCCTTTCCTTGCCTTGTTTAAATATGTACATTGGAAGAACTTGTACATTTTACAGATTTTCCTTTACTTGCCAATCCAGAATTCATACACAATGGTAGATACTTATTTATTTTGTGTTCATGTTCAGTATTTTCTCAATTGTTTTTCATATTGTGCCTGCCCACTTGAGTGTTGTCAACATTATATTATTTCTACTGGCACTTGGAATTGGATGAAACTGTAAAAATGAAGCTTGTAGAAGTTTGATGCAGATGTGTAAAGAGAAACAACTTCTGTGTGAATAGTCAATATATTAATCTGACAGTCAGACTGTTCTACCCATGTGATGAACTCAGATTATTCTGGGTGTACTTTAATGGTTATTGTAGGGAATTAGAAAGGAACTATTGGTCACAATCTTTGCTTTTTAAGGATTAAAAGAATATGTAAATGACTTTACATATTAATCAATATGAAGGAAAGATAGGAAATGCTAATAAATACATTGGCATCTCTCTCAGTGTCTATCACCTCCCTTCACCCCAACACACATTTGTCATAAGTACCATGATTAGAATAACTGGATTGGAAAGGGAGATGTGGTTGAAACTGTATTTTATGCGACTTCCGGTTAAGATGGCGGAGAGGAGGCACACAGCTGCATAAGCTCCATGCTTTCTCTCACTATCCATTTCATTACAAGCCTCTGAATTAATGCTTGACTGAAAAAAAAAAAAACACAAATAGTTACCAAGAGAAGCCATCCTTAAGATTCTCCAAGAAAGGTCTGTCTTTACTGGAGGGCTGGGACGGTTTTAGATCGGGCGCAGGCTGAGGGCAGCGGCAGTGAGAGCACGGAGCAGACTGGAGAGGGGGTGGGGAGTGATCGCAGCCGTCTCTGCGGGGAGAGCTTCACTACAGGTTTGGATACTTTGCTCCGGCAGCAAGTCAGCAGCCCAGCAGAGAAGCTAAAAACACTGGGGTTGAAGAATATAACCCCAAACAGCTGGAGTCTCTCGGGACCTGGCCGCCCCCCTCCTCCCCCTCCACAATGACTCAGAATGCTCTGGGATCTCAGAGCGCAGGCGCAGCACAGTCCTGCTAGTGCCTCACTGCTGCCCCCCACAGTCGGTAGAGGAAGCTCGGTAACACACCCAGCCTCCCCCAAAGAAAGACTCGAGTTTTTTCTGTTTTTTTTTGGTAGTTTGTCTTTGATTATTAGACAGAATGAGCAAGAAACTGAAGAGGACTTTAACCCTTGACAGCTTCTATACAGATAGAGAGCAGATTCTAAATCCTGAGGAGACTAAAAACAGACAGTCCCCAGGTGAATCCCCAAAGGAGGAGATCATCTGTTCCTCAGCACAGATGAACCTCATAGAAGTGATTAAAAAGGCTCTCACAAGGGAGCTAGAAGAAAAATGGGGAAAACAGAGTGAGGCTTGGCAAAAGGAGAGGAAAGCTTAGGAAAAGGAGAGGGAGGATTGGCAAAAGGAGAGGGAAGCTTGGGAAAAGGAGAGGGAGGCTTGGCAAAAGAGCCTGGAGAAGTCAGTCAAAGAGAGAGTGGATAAAGAAGTAAAATCCTTGAAAAATAGGATTGGTGAACTGGAAAACAAAATTGGTGAAATGGAAAAAAATTCCACAGAACAAAAGAACTCAATGGGACAATTAGAAAAAGATTTTAAAAAAGTGAGTGAAGAAAATACTTCACTGAAAATCAGAATTGAACAAGTGGAATTGAATGACTCGAGGAGACAAGAAGAATCAGTCAAGCAAATCCAAAAAAATCAAACAATGGAAAAGAATGTGAAATACCTTCTGGGGAAGACAACAGACCTGGAAAACAGATCCAGGAGAGACAATCTGAGAATCATTGGACTCCCAGAAAAACATGATGAAAAAAAGAGCCTGGACACTATTTTCCAGGAAATTATCATAGAGAACTGCCCAGAAGTCATAGGAACAGAGGAAAAAATAAACATTGAAAGGATTCATCGATCACCCACTGAAAGGGATCCTAAAATCAAAACACCAAGGAATATAGTGGCCAAATGCCAGAACCTTCAGAAGAAGGAAAAAATATTGCAAGCGGCTAGAAAAACCCAATTCAAGTATCAAGGAGCCACAATAAGGATCACCCAGGATCTGGCAGCATTCACATTAAAAGATCGAAGGGCCTGGAATATGATATTCCGAAAGGCTAAGCAACTTGGTATGCAACTAAAAATAACTTACCCAGCTACAATGAGCATCTTTTTCCAGGGAAGAAGATGGACATTCAACGAAGTAAGCGAATTTCATCTATTTCTGATGAAAAAGCCAGAACTTAACAAAAAGTTTGATCTACAAATATAGAACTCAAGAGAAATCTAAAAAGGTAAAGATTAATCTTGGGAACTATATTTCGACTATATAGATGTATAAAGAATACATGTATACCTTATTCTAGAAATTGATGTGGAAAGGACATTGTATCAGAAAAAGGGTAAAGTGGGGGTAGTACATCTCATGAAGAGGCATAGGAAACCTATTCTATCTGAGAGAAAGAATGGAGGGGGATGAATATAGTGGGTATCTTACTGCCTTCAGAATTGGCTTTAAGTGAAAAATCTTAAGACATATTCAATGTATGTAAAAACTTCTCCCACCTCATTGAAAAGTGAGAAGGGAAAAGTGAAAAGGGAAGGAATAAGCTAAGCGGAAGGGAATACGGAAACAGGGAGGGAAAGGGGTAAGATGGGGGAGGAACTCTAAGGCAGGGGGAGGGATACTAAAAAGGGAGAGCTGTGAGAAGCAAGGGGTGCTCACAAGCTTAATACTGGGAAGGGGGGTAAGGAAGTAAGAAGGGAGAAAAGCATAAACCGGGGTTAACAAGATGGCAAGTAATACAGAATTGGTCATTTTAACCATAAATGTGAATGGGGTAAACTCCTCTATAAAGAGGAAGCGGTTAGCAGAATGAATTAAAAGCCAGAATCCTACAATATGTTGTTTACAGGAAACACACCTGAAGCGGGGAGATACATGCAGGTTAAAGGTAAAAGGTTACATGCATTTTTATACATCACCAACAAAACCCAACAGCAAGAGATACAAAGAGAAATTCCATTCAGAATAACTGTTGATACCATAAAATATTTGGGAATCTATCTACCAAAGGAAAGTCAGGAATTATATGAGCAAAATTATAAAAAAGTCTCCACACAAATAAAGCCAGACTTAAATAATTGGAAAAATATTAAGTGCTCTTGGATCGGCCGAGCGAACATAATAAAGATGACAATACTCCCTAAACTAATCTATTTATTTAGTGCTATACAAATCAGACTTCCAAGAAAATATTTTAATGATCTAGAAAAAATAACAACAAAATTCATATGGAACAATAAAAAGTCGAGAATCTCAAGGGAATTAATGAAAAAAAAATCAAATGAAGGTGGCTTAGCTGTACCTGATCTAAAATTATATTATAAAGCAGCAGTCACCAAAACCATTTGGTATTGGCTAAGAAATAGATTAGTGGATCAGTGGAAAAGGCTAGGTTCACAAGACAGAATAGTCAACTATAGCAATCTAGTGTTTGACAAACCCAAAGCCCCTAACTTCTGGGAAAAGAATTCATTATTTGATAAAAAGTGCTGGGATAATTGGAAATTAGTATGGCAGAAATTAGGCATGGGCCCACACTTAACACCATATACCAAGATAAGATCAAAATGGGTCCATGACCTAGGCATAAAGAACGAGATTATAAACAAATTAGAGGAACATAGAATAATTTAACTCTCAGACTTGTGGAGGAGAAAGAAATTTGTGACCAAAGATGAACTAGAGACCATTACTGATCACAAAATAGAAAATTTTGATTACATCAAATTAAAAAGCCTTTGTACAAATAAAACTAATGCAAACAAGATTAGAAGGGAAGCAACAAACTGGGAACACATCTTCACAGTTAAAGGTTCTGATAAAGGCCTCATTTCCAAAATATATAGAGAACTGACTCAAATTTATAAGAAATCAAGCCATTCTCCAATTGATAAATGGTCAAAGGATATAAACAGACAATTTTCAGAGGATGAAATTGAAACTATTACCACTCATATGAAAGAGTGTTCCAAATCATTATTGATCAGAGAAATGCAAATTAAGACAACTCTGAGATACCACTACACACCTGTCAGATTGGCTAAGATGACAGGAAAAAATAATGATGAATGTTGGAGGGGATGCGGGAAAACTGGGACACTAATGCATTGTTGGTGGAGTTGTGAACGAATCCAACCATTCTGGAGAGCAATCTGGAATTATGCCCAAAAAATTATCAAATTGTGCATACCCTTTGATCCAGCAGTGTTTCTATTGGGCTTATATCCCAAAGAAATACTAAAGAAGGGAAAGGGACCTGTATGTGCCAAAATGTTTGTAGCAGCCCTGTTTGTAGTGGCTAGAAACTGGAAAATGAATGGATGCCCATCAATTGGAGAATGGCTGGGTAAATTGTGGTATATGAATGTTATGGAATATTATTGTTCTGTAAGAAATGACCAGTAGGATGAATACAGAGAGGACTGGCGAGACTTACATGAACTGATGCTAAGTGAAATGAGCAGAACCAGGAGATCATTATACACTTCGACAACGATATTGTATGAAGACATATTTTGATGGAAGTGGATTTCTTTGACAAAGAGACCTGAGTTTCAATTGATAAATGACGGACAAAAGCAGCTACACCCAAAGAAAGAACACTGGGAAACGAATGTGAACTATCTGCATTTTTGTTTTTCTTCCTGGGTTATTTATACCTTCTGAATCCAATTCTCCCTATGCAACAAGAGAACTGTTCGGTTCTGCAAACATATATTGTATCTAGGATATACTGCAACATATCCAACATATAAAGGACTCCTTGCCATCTAGGGGAGGGGGTGGAGGGAGGGAGGGAAAAAAAATCGGAACAGAAACGAGTGTTAATATAAAGTAATTATTAAATAAAAATTAAAAAAAAATTGAAAAAAAATAAAATGAAACTGTATTTTATGGGACTCTTGTAATACCAGGGCAGAAAAATGTTAAGTCCAAGCTAGCTCCCTGGAGGCCTAAGGATCAGCCAGAGACAGGATAAGTAAGAATCCTTGGTCTTTAGGGGGAGAAGTGAAAGAAGCAGGCAAATTGCCAGTTTTGCCAAAGATCTCTACTTGATTCTGGAGTCCAGAATCTTCACCTTTCTCCTCCTTGTCCTGCAGCCAAGTGATCTGGCCTGTCTCACTCACCCTCTAATCCTTGTTTACCATTATCTTAACACCAAATATTGAGGCAGCATCAACTGTGCAAAGAGCCATTTATCCAAACATGTGCTAATAGAGTCTTTGTCTCATATGGAATAGGTAATTAGCCTTAAATGCTCTGTTGTCTTTTCATAGTTTCAGCCCTTTGCAGAAAAAAAAAAATCATTTTTATGACTAGAATATATGCCTCCTATCTTCTTCATTTATTTTTACTTAGAAATATAGAAAACCATAGAAAACCTATTGACTTCAATTAATTCATTTTCAGCTGATGAAAATATTTACACAGTCATGTAGTACATTCCAAGTTTTATAGCTGAGAAATTATTTATATATGGATTATTGTATTTATGACGACAATAGAAGTCATAGCTTATATAGTCCAACACTCTTGTTTTAGAGATTAAGCTTAAAAATAACAAAACCCAACTTTTTAAATATTAAAATATTTTAAGAAGAGTAGTCCCTCTGGCTACTAAGTGACTTGTAGGTAAACAACAATTTTATTACTCTTCTGAGAAAGGAGTTCCTGATGTAATAAGTTTCTCTTAATTACTAGCATAAATTTGAATTCTAAGACTCCAATAAGACACCTGGATAGAATTTTAAAAATTACCTACTTCCAAATCCTCATCTAACAAATGAGGAAATATCCTTTGATATTGACATGTCAACCTCCTCCTCTTCTCCTTCTCCGTTCTCTGAATCTAATTACTCCCAATTATATGAGGATGACTTAGGTAATATTCATTCCTAAATGAAATTCTGAAATTCTAGAGAACTTATCCCTAGAGTTTTCAGTGTAGAGGATCTGAGAATTTGTCAATAAACAATGAAGTAGTTCATAGCAAGAAATCTAGTTAGTAATCAAGCATAATGTAATAGTTCTGCCATTAATATTCAAAAAATCCATTTTGTAATATTTTATATTGATCATTGCTTTCTGCATACAATGCTCTTGAGGCATTCTACTTACCTTGTTGGCTGTCATTTATTAAATGATGTTTAAATGTAGTTTCCCCAGTTGAATTCTATGAACAAAGGGAGGTCTTGCATACATTAATAACAATTAGCCTTTTTATAACACTTTAAGATATGCAAAGCACTTTACAAATTTTATCTTTTTTTATTATCACAACTCTGGGAGATAGGTACTGCTGTAAATCCCATTTTATAGAAGAGAAAACTGAGTATAGCTAAGTTAAGTGACATTTCCAGATTCATGTAGCCCAATGTTTGAGGCAGGATTTGAAAACAACTGTTCCTGACTTCAGGTCCAGTCTTTTATTTACAAGAATCACTTGGCTGCCCCATGCCTTCGAGGTCATCTTTGGGAAATTGTTTATATTGTTTAATGTATTAATAGAGTAGTAATTCCTCATGTCATATAGGTAATTTCACACAGTATCCTAGAAATATGAAGACAGTTTTAATTACACTGACTTAAATCCAATTTCTTTTCTCACTAACAAAAATTACAAATATAAGTTTTTACAAACAAGGGCTTTAAATTACAAAGGGCCTTATATATCTTATCTAATTTGAATCTCATAACAGTTCTAAGCTTACAAAATATTTTTTTAATCCCCATTTTACAAATAAGGAAACGGACCCAAATAATTTGATTTTAATCTAATGTCACCAAAGAACAAATAATTAAATGAGTAATTGAATATGGGTCTTCTGATTCCTTTGTGAAGAATTTTCCATTTTGCCACACTTCCTCTCATCAGCACAATAAGATAACATTCTTATTCCTTCTTGGGAGTTTATTAGTTTGTGAATCATAGATTTATTTTGAGCCAGAAGATCTGATTTTGCAAATAAGAAAACAGGCCCCCAGAGGTAAAGTGATTTGCCCACAATAGTTTCTGATTCAAGAACTAGTTTCCATTCCATTTTACTTCACTTTTACCTTCAGAGATTATAGATTTAGGATGATAATGAGAATGTTCAGAAGACTGAACAAGCTTTATACAAATATATGGTTAATACTGTGAAGAAATAAAGATTCAAGACTATCTTGTAAGGTTTTAAGTCAAGAGTAGACATGAACATTTTAAGTTTAATGGGAATAATAATAATACACATATTTACATAATGTTTTAAGATTTTGCAAAGTGTCTTCCTTAAGCTAATCCTATGAGAGATGTAGATGGAATATTAAATTATAAAGTGATCTTCAATTGAAGAAAAGGGATGTGTTCCACAATCCACCCTCAGTTAATGTAACTAACAAGATGTTCTGTGTCTAGGAACCTTGTAAAGGACCAAAACTCTTAAAAGATGTGCTTGAATCAGACAATCAAGAACTTAAGACTAATTACCTATTGGACAATAGCTCTATTAGCATTTGTTTAGAAAAATAGCCCTTCTCACTATTTCATGCTGGCTCGATCTTTTGGTGTATACAGATAATCATAGGAGGGATTAGAGGGTGAAGTGAGACAAGCCAGACTCACCTGGCCGGATGATGGAAGAGGAAAAAAGTGTGGAGATTCTAGACTTTTTATCCTTGACAACACTCCTTTTCAGTCCACTCAGCAGAATGAATTATACGCAATCATTCTAGCTCTTGCTTGTTATCTTTTTATTTTTTATTTTTTAAAATAACTTTTTATTGACAGAACCCATGCCAGGGTAATTTTTTACAACATTATTCCTTGCACTCACTTCTGTTCTGATTTTTCCTCTCCCTCCCTCCACCCCCTCCCCAAATGGCAAGCAGTCCTATACATGTTAAATAGGTTACAGTATATCCTAGGTACAATATATGTGTGCAGAACCGAACAGTTCTCTTGTTGCATAGGGAAAATTGGATTCAGAAGGTATAAATAACCCAGGAAGAAAAACAAAAATGCAAGCAGTTTATATTCAGTTCCCAGTGTTCTTTCTTTGGGTGTAGCTGCTTCTGTCCATCCTTGATCAATTGAAACTGAGTTAGATCTCTTTGTCAAAGAAATCAACTTCCATCAGAATACAGCCTCATATAGTATCATTGTTGAGATATATAATGATCTCCTGGTTCTGCTCATTTCACTTAGCATCAGTTCATGTAAGTCTTGCCAGTCCTCTCTGTATTTATCCTGCTGGTCATTTCTTACAGAACAATAATATTCCAAAATGTTCATAGACTACAATTTACTCATCCATTCTCCAATTGATGGGCATCCATTCATTTTCCAGCTTCTAATCACTACACACAAGGCTGCCACAAACATTTTGGCACATACAGGTCCCTTTCCCTTCTTTAGTATCTCTTTGGGGTATAAGCCCAGTAGAAACACTGCTGGATCCAAAAGGTATGCACAATTTGATAACTTTTTGAGCATAGTTCCAAATTGCTCTCCAGAATGGCTGGATGTATTCACAATGCCTCCAACAATGACTCTTGCTTATTATCCAGGAGATATAAATATAATATCTGATTCAGCCTATTCAGTAGGTGTGGTACAAAGGATTGCCACAGCCCAAATAAAATTTGTAGCTTCCAATATATATCAGCTCTTTAAAGAACTTCAAGAGCAAGTGAGAAAACATCCAGGTAAGATTTATATCTTGCATGTCCTTTCTCATAGTGGACTTCCAGGTCCTACTTTTGATGGTAATTCAAAGGCAAATAGCCTTCTATGTTGGCCAAGACTCCTCTATTTCAGGAAGCCCAATAATCTCATTCTAAATATCATCAGGCTGCTCAAGTTTTACATTTACAATTTGGAATAACAAGAGAGGAACTAGGAGCATAGTAAAAGCCTGTACAGCTTGCCTTCTATTCACACTCCTATGCTCCCTCCAGGGAAGAACCCTTGTGGTTTGAGACCCAATAAAATCTGGCAAATGGATGTGACCCATTATAAATCTTTTGGTCATCTGTCTTTTATCCATGTTGTGGTAGACACCTTTTCAGGGTTCACTTTTGCAATATCAGCAGCAAAAGAGACAGCCTGAGTGGTCACTGAATTCCTTATACAAGCATTTGCAATTATGGGTGTGCCACAAGCAATAAAAACAGATAATGGACCTGTATATACTTCTAAACATTTTGCACATTTTTGTGCACAGTGTAAGATTTTATACACCATTGGCATGCCCTTTAATCCTCAAGATCAGGCAACAGTAGAGAGGAGAAACAGATCTATTAAGATGCTCCTCCAAAAACAAAAGAAAGGGGAGCCACAGGTAACCTTAAACAACTTCTAAATTTAGTTCTTTATACTATTAACTTCTTGATTTTTGACAAAGATGCATTGGCTCCAGCAAACAGGTTTTATAATCCACTGCAAGGGCAGTGTCCCATGTGAGCAGCTCCACTATTTTTAGATAATCACCAGGTGATGTGAAAAGATCCTGAAAGTGATGAATGGAAGGGGCCAGAGAGGTTAACTGCTTGGGGGAGAGGGTTTGCTTGTATCTCTACAAGTGGAGAAGGAATCAGATGGGTGTCAACAAGCCATATTCACCTTGTCTATTGGAGAAAGATGAAGCAAACCCTTGAAACAAAGAAGAAGGCCCAAGAAACATTGGGTGGTTCCATCACTGATTGGGCCCACCACTGAAAGAGCATGGCATTTGACTCATGGACATCAAATATTGTTGGACTTCAAAACCCTCAGGAATCATTGGAGTCCCTGAGACATGAAAAGATTATTGTAGGACTTGAAAACTCTCAGGAATCATTGGATTCTCTAACACATAAAAAGATTGTTGTAGGACTTCAAAAACTTGCAGGGATCATTGGATTCCCTGACACGTGAAGTAATGGACAACAGATTGGTTTTGGACTATCTCTTGGCAGCTGAAGGAGGTGTATGTGTGATTGTTATTTACATACCCTCCTTCTAGGACTTCTGGAAGTCTTTTACAACACCATGTTGATTGATGTTGTTGTTATATCACTACTTGCATGTACAATTCATGTTTGTTGCACCACATTGAGCCTTCACCGGCTATGGGGAAAGTCATCACTAATAGCCTGTGTTTTATTGCTATATGCTTGTGTAATACCTCTGATGCTGATGGGTTTGTGCATACCCATTTCTAGTAAGATCCTTCAGCCCAGAAACCTGCTAACAATATCTGGCTTGACTCCCCACTTTCCTTTGGCGTTTTTCATCTCTCTTCCCAAGAAGTCGGAGGGAGGTGTGATCACCTCCTTTTCGTTTTTTCACCTCCTTTGCTGAGAAGTCAGGGAGGGCATGATCACCTCTTTTTTGGGGGTTCTCAACTCCCTGAAAAGTCAGGGATGGAGTGACCACCTATGTTCTAAAACAAAAGAAAGTGGGCAATGTAAAGGGGCTGAAACTCTTAAAAGGTGTGCTTGAATCAGACAACTGAGCTCTTAAGGCTAATTACCTATTGGAGACAATAACTCTATTAGCATATGTTTTGGATAAATGGCCTTTTTCACTAGTCTATGCTGGCTCAATCTTTTGGTGTATACAGGCGGGATTAGAGGGTGGAATGAGACAAGCCAGACTCACTCGGCACAGGATGGAGAAAAGTGTGGAGATTATGGACTCTAGATCCTTGACAAAACTCCTGGCAGTTTTGTCTGTCTCCTTCACTCTTTCCCCTAAAGACCAAAGACTTTTGCTTATCCTGACTCTGGCTTACCCTGAGGCCTCCAGGGAGCTGTCACAGACTTCACAGAACCTTATTAAAGTGAAGTGTTATTTGAGTTACAAAATGATTCAATCCAACATATAAACTAGATACAAATAAGCTGACTGACAATGTTGGGAATAAATAGACTACTTTGAGCCATAGAAAGAAATCAGATGACTAATTATAGTGAAATTGATTGAAAGAATTTTAATATACCTCTCAGTCTAGCTGAATGGATCTTATCACATATATCATAAAGGTTTGATCCTCTCTCAAAAAGTCAATTCGAGATCTTGAGCATCATTCTCAAGGAGTACTCCTTGTTCCATATAGAAATCTTGCATCTCCAATTGAGTTGAAGGCAAATTTCTACACAAAGTAGACTCCTACTGCACAAGAATCTTCCAGAACACTTTGAAGCGTCAAAACTATGTGCCTGTAACAGAGACCAGCAAGTGAAATGCAATTAGCTGAGTGAACTTAGAGAAAATACCATATTTTTTAACCCATCAAAGACTATGCCATTAGAGAAGCTGAGCCAGTTACAAACAATATATACAGATAGAATTTAAAAGAGGAAAAACTAGACATATTGAGGAATGGAAATTTCTCTATTTTCCAGGGTTCTATATCTTTGGATTTCCACAGAGACATCAATTTTAAGGAAACTTCATGAAGATTTTAAAAAAGAGAAAAAGATTTCCACAGATGAAAAATTGTGAGTTATCCCTTTACTTCATGGATTTCTTAAACTGGTGCCCACTTTTTCTTGGTCTTTATATGTCCGCATGGGACAGTGTCATATCTTTTTTTTTTTTTTTTTTGGAAGGGAAGATATGTTTGGTACTTATTATTCTTACTAAATTACTTTAGTAAATGTCCCTAAATGTTTTTGGCTACTTAAGTGATGGAAATTGAAAAATCAAAGGGGTAAAATGAATGATTTTTAATAACCAGAGATGTGGAGAGATTCTGATCCTCCTTTTTTCTTAATCTTCTTTTTGATTACCTCTGTTTCTGAAGGCTGAGCCAATATTCTCCTTTATCTCGACCCTCCCCTGTTGAGACAGTCATTGTGTTCTGATCAGGCTTGAATGAAATATAAATCCATTGAATAGATTGCCCAACATTGTGGTGGTGGAGGTAGGGCTAAGAAGTGGATGATATGATCAAAATTCAGGTCTAGTTGATCATTGTAATATTCATTCTGTCATCAATTGTTAAACAATCAGGGTTGCTAGATGGTCCTGAAGTCAGGAAGACCTAAATTCAAATCCAGTCTCAGATACTTAAAACTCACTAGCTGTCATCATGGGGAATACCTAATCTTTGAACTTCTACCTTTAGATATTATGGACAGGAAGATAATGAGGTTATTGGGAAGACCAACTAAGCCTTGAACAAATAGATGCATTAACAATATGTAAAAATAAAGGTTCCAGAGTATCTTGTAACATTTTGAATCAGAAGGAGCCACAAACATTTAATGGGAATAATAATAATCCACACATTTATATAGTATTTTAAGATGAGGAACATTTATTCTTTGGAGGACATAAAAACTATGAGCTTGCTGCAATGATTGTTTTGTTTAAAAATTTTTTTTAAATGCTGGCATTATTAATATAATGATTAAATTATTCAGAAATTATATCTCTTAAACCTTTTTCAACATGACAGGGGTAACACATTGGAGAAGACTTGTACACAACACAATTAGAGAAACTCTTGACCTTTCAGTGTTACTTCTAATACATTAGAGGGAGGGTAATTTAATTATGTTCTGTGAGCTTAACTTATGGGGATGGGAGTTGAGTTCAAAGCAGGTGTCACTATATGACTATATATCTCTATCTATCTCTAGCTATGCCTCTATCTTTATTTATCTATCTATCATCATCACCTACATATTTGCTATTGAAATAATTGCCTTTGAATATAATTAAACCTCACCTGCTTTTTAGGTAATTATCCTTAGTATATTGTCTAGTAGTTGAATCTATTTTATTCCAGCTCCTCTGCATCCTGTTCCTTTCCACATACTTCATGCCTTTGTAACCCAGAAAAGTAGTATCTGGACAGATCAGTGTCCTACCTCTAATATGATGACCAGACACAGTAAAAGAGAGGCTGCTTCCCCCCCCCCCCCCATCTTAATATCCAGCTGCTTTCCAGTAAGAATAAACCTATAGTTATTTTATGGCTCATAAAATGCATTTACAACTATGCTTTGTCCTTTTTCTTATTTATTTTCCTAATGTCATAAAAATTAATATGCACACAAACCTTATCTTCATATTTCACCTATTCATTGTGTGCTTTGGCAAGTCTCCTTCGGAGATGCAATCACAATAAATATGGCATTGTATCAGAAAAATGCCAGCCATTGCAAGTTGTTACATGGCTGCATTAATTTAATTAGTTTACTTAAAAAGAGCTTACTTTGATGTAAAGCACTACTCTTATAAATCTGTAAGCTAAATGCAGCAGCAGAAGCAAAACTGTGCTTTGACATTTCTAAATAAAAATGCAGAACACTTAAAATTTTTCTTTTGAATTAAAAGAATCCACAGGTTTAAAAATTTGAAAAAAAAGAGCTATGTTTAATTATAATATATGATAAATCCTAGAAGTATTTTTTTTCTTCATAAAAACAGGATATATAGCTGCTTGTCCTTCACATAAACAAACACATAGCTAACCAGGTAATAGATCCACTCACTAAAGAAACTTTGCATTAATATTTACAATTTTCTTCCTCAGGTTGCCTTTTTTTTCCACATTACTGACTTTTAAACATACATGTAGGCTTGTTGGAGGATGTTGACAATATGCTTCTACTAGCTATATGAGAGACAGTCTCAAATGAAAATTGAGTATCTGTTTAAAAGAGATCAGGCAGGAGACAAAGTGGACACAAATGTACAAGCCTTTGGCGATTGGAGATACAGCTCTCCTCAGTTATATATTCAGACCTTATTTGACATTCAACATAAAATAATTAGAACTTTTAGGAAAGTAGATAATTATTAAGTATCTTGCTCTCCAAATACTTTAGACTCTTCCATAGTTTCTGCTACAATTCTATTTGTCTTCCTGAATCTTTTTCTCTTAGTTTACCTTATTAGAGTTTTCTTCTTAAGAATTTGGAAATTGGATTGATTGTTTTTGTTCTTCTTGTTGCTGGTGGTGGTGGTGATGTTGATGTGAAATGTTCAAAAGAAAATATGGATCTGAATTTTTTTGTAATAGAGGATACAAATCATAATGTCTTTTAAAAAGGGGAAATAAGCATACAAGTTTCTTATGTGGAAACAAATGGAGGTACAAGTGATATTAGCAGTTAATTGTAGAGAAAAAGGTTTTGCTAGAATGCAGTGCTATGCATTCTGTTATTAAGGTAAGGCGATTGAGAGGAGTCTAGAGAAGGGGAGTGATATCTCTTGCACAACTTTAAATGGGAGAATCAGAGGCATCAGCAGGTTTCTCAATCTATTGTTACTACTGTTTAAAAAATTCACTGAATTTACAATGCAGAAATTTGAGCAGAAATTTGGGCATGAAATTGTGTCATGTTTGCTTGGAGCAGTTCACATAGACATTATATCTTCTAAGCAAAGTAATGTGGGAAATTAAATATTTATTAAGTTTCTGTTAATGTGCCAGTCAAATGACTTGTTATTCTCTCCCAATGGCTTTTAGTATATTCACTACTCAACAGAAGGTACTTGTTGGTATATTCTCACATTACTTCCCCATCTCACAACTGAAACCTCATGGAATAGCTGGCTGACCCAAGATTATAAATAAACCTACTAGCATGTTGAAGGATATGCTTTAAAATTGCTAAAATTATAAAATCTTTCATCTCTTTTCTCAGTATTCATCTTTTATTAGGGTGACAACTCAAAAAACTCAACTATACCCAGACTTTTCTGGGCATGCTAAGAATTCCCAAGTCGGACACACTTTGTCTCTTACCATTTAGGTTTTATGTAGCCTCCCTTAATTAGATGCATAGCTGGAAAAGAATTCATCTTTATAACTGCTCTAAGACAATATTTTTGTTCTTGTTTGGGGTTATTGCTCTTTCTTGCATGCAATTTCCTGCTGTGAGGGTGAAGATCTGGGGAAAGATGGTTCCTGCTTTCATCCCAGCTCAGAGAAATGTATCTGACTGTGGTCTTGTTTGTTTGTTTGTTTGTTTTTAATTTGTTTATTTTTTTGTTCTGTGTTGTTTTTCAATTTCTGTTTTGTGTCTCTGGATCCCCCAGGGGACTAAGAAGTTTGATCCATACCAACCTTGGAGCCAGGATTATAGTTAGGATATTGCAGACAACCAACTCTTCAGGGAAACCCTAAGAATGCAGGATGCTGAGATTGAAGGACAAGATTGTATTTTGAACTTGGAACTGGGTCTGAGATAAATTATGAACTTAATCACCTTCCTTTCTTTAGATGCTGGAGTGATATAATGGGTAGATGAAGATGGTGGCTCAGAGATTATACCTGCCATGGTGAGAAGTAGTATGTATTTGTGATTTCACCTTTTGAATTTTCATGACTAAATGAAACTGTGATGCAGCAGATTCACCTTATAGCTGGGGGAGTCCCACTACAGACGATGGAAACCACTGACAGAAAACTGAATTTTTTTTTCATCAATTCATGTTAAGAGAACAGAAAAATCCTGGGAGCAGGGATTCAAAAGCTACTGGAAAAACCAAAGGAGGGTTAAAATGCAATCAGCCTGGCCTTCTAGGTAATGAGGACTAGGATAGTAAGTGTTACATATAAGGGCTCATTCTTGACAATAGGGACATTTGGAGAGATTGTCTGTTTAGGATTGTTGATGTTATAGATTGTGATATCCTAGAAAAAAAAATCTGACATTTTATTTTTTAGGCTGTAAATGTACAGCCTAAATTTTTCTGAGTATACATTTCCCCCATAAGTTTGTTCTGTTGTTATAATTTTGCAAACTTTTCATTTATTGATTCCTTGGCTATATTAAGATAATCTTTGTATTATTGAGTTCCCTATAAGTATTGATATACTGATGTTTGATACTGATACATTGATACTAATATTGCCCTTTATTACTAAGTACTGTACATGTATTGATATTAAGTTTAATGTGAAAATTCTAGAATTCCTAAGTTGATATTGTCTAGAATAAATGTTTCTATTAGTCTTTTCTATTTAAGTGGACTGAGATAGTTTGCCTTTTGTGAAAGCAAAATGCCCTACAATGTTTTTAACATTACTTTCCACTTTTCCAAGTAGGTCTACATAGCTTTTGTCTTATTTTGGATGAGTTTATAATTCCATTTCAATTACCTTGGTAGTTGTAACTTTCTATCGGAGATTTCAGGTAACCTTGGGATAACAGACTTCAAGAAAAGTGCCTGGAACTCTATGGTAATTGCTTATGATAAAGGGTACTCTAGAGAATTTTGTTGTATCTTGTGTAGAAAGTGTTACTTTCTACTTATTTTTAATTATTTTTGTTGAGGTACTTGGAGTTAAATGACTTGTCCAGAGTCACACAGCTAGAAAGTATTAGATCTTTGAGACTGGATTTGAAGTCAGGTCCAACTGACTTCAGGATCAGTGCTCTATCCACTGCTGCACCTAGCTGCCCTAGTTTACTTTTTATACAGACCTAAATTAGATGTCCTGATGCACTAAGAGTATCATTTTCTGTCCAGGACAATTTTTTTTTTTTATTAACAGGTACCATTTAGTCAACTCTGAGTCTCATATCTTTGTGGAGAAAGTTCCATGTAATTGGAAACGTCAGTCTTTTCAAGACAAACCAGTTTTTCTTCATTTTTCTCTTTGCTCTTTTGCTTATAGAATAAGGTAATATTAAGCAAGCAGAAAGATTTGCTAAAATTTCTAAAATGCTTTTGTTGAGCATAAAACTTTTAATTTAGTTGGTGACAATTGTAATTTTTATCTATACATGTGGATTGGCATATTATCATGCAACATTGACTATTGGGAGACTTTGTGGTACCAAGGAAGCAAGTTAATGAATATTTCTTATGTCTTCCCAAAGCCCATAGAAAATTGTTCTGAATTTGGGATGAGGGCCTGAATTTGGCACAAAGATAAGGCAAAAATAAATAAATAAACAGATAGGTAAATAAATAAATATGCCACTAGTTATTTCCCAAGGTCAGTAAATTTTAAGTGAGAAATGTATTATTAGGATGAGATTATACTTAATATAATATATACTATATTATATATATGTATAATATATAATATATAATAAATACATTAATATCCTAATGTGGAAGCTCTCTGTGTCCCCTACAACATGATTGGGTACAGTCTCTTTTGCTTGGCTACATTGCTGGAAAAGGCTGCACCTGACTACCTAGAGGCAGCTAGATGACACAGTGGATAGAGATATGGTCCTGGAGTTAGGAAGAACTGAGTTTAAATCTTGCCTCATATACAAACTAAATGTGTGACCCTGAACAAATCACTTAATCCCAACTGCCTTTCAGAAACAAAAACTTAAAAATGACTATCTGAAATAGCCGTGCTTTTTTCTATGCTCTTTCCTAAATTCTTCTTCTTACTTTATCCAGATAGTATGCACTCTAAGAATTAAATTGGTAAGACCTAAAGGCATTCTTTCCCCTGTGTTCCTTCTCTTTTACTTCAACTGTAAAATTAAACAGGATTACAGAGTGTTTGCTTTTATTCTCTTTGTTTGTTTTTCCTGTTTTAAGTGCTACTTGTGATCCACAAGACCTAAGAATTTGAGTCATGGTTACCTTAGAGCCATTGTTCTAGGCAGGATGTTGCAACCAACTAGCCTAGAAGGGAAGTCCAGAGAAGCCAAGATGCTTGAGACCCTAGCTTGAAGGATATGTTGGTTGTAGTATTTGGGAATAGGTGCTATAAAAACTGAGTTAAGTTGTGAACCAAATTCTCTTGCTTGTCCCAGAGATGAAGAGATGAAGAAAAGAGAATCAAATGTATTAAGGGGTAAGTTTTGATATTTATGATTATACCCTGTGAAATAAACTTTCCTTTGCAAAATCTAATGCTACTATTAATTGACTGAAAAAGAACTGAGGTGCAGGAGATTCACTCCCTATATTTAAGGAACACCATCAATGAGGGCTAGAGACAAGAGCAAAAAGCCTAGATATTCCCAGTCCCCTTAAGGATCATGGAGAACTATAGTGATTTATGAACTATCTGACTTTTCAGGCAGTGAGGGCCATGGTAGTAAGTTTTATGTTATTGATTTATAGTTTAATGGTGAAATGATTTTTTGGAATATCACATGATAACTGAGCAGCAGATTCCCTTGCCTACTCTCAAAGACTACCCTGACTGCCTGGATATGGAGGAAAAGATCAGAGAATAGGATTGTGTGTTCAGAATTAATTCAAAAGGAGAAAATGCCAAATATCATAGCCATCTTTAATTTTATAGTGTTCTCAATCTAGTGACTAGTCCCATCTGTCTTTTCTGATCTGGTCCCTAACTTTATGCATATTTCTCTTCTGCTGACACTGCCATCATGTAGATTCCTACTATAAGATACTTATAATATTGATGATAGTTCTTCAAGGTTATTCTCAGTTTTCTCTTTCTTTTGATAAGCTTAGGCTAGAGTAAGGGTAAGAGAAATGAGGTAGAAACTGCAGGTATAAAACTGTCATGTCCTACTAGGAGCATTGAACCTTTCACAAATCTCTTCACTCCTAACTACAGAGAAAGAATAAGATAGAATGTTGAAGTGGAGCTTCTAATTTTTGCATTCCTGCCTTCCTTTGTGGTGTTTTCTTCTTTTATATATGATGATTCTCTCTGGGAGCAGGTTTCTTGAGGAGGTTTTCTGGAGGCAACCTTAGTATCAGTTCAGAGTAATAATCACCCCGAATGCAGCCAGGTGTTAAAAGTTCAGGTCTTTTATTGCTTCCTCCCAAATAGCTCGGTTAGTTTTCTGGGTGGCCTATCTCTCTGCCTGATTCTAAGAGCTCCCTCCGAATTTTTTCAAATCCAAAGGTTTGTCCTTCAGTCTCCAGCCAGCACAAAGGTTGAAGATGGAATGAATCTGACTCTATCTCTGAGAGTGGGCTTGTGGGCTTCCTCCTAGAGTGCTCTATGTCTGTCCCAGAGTGCCTCTGTGTCTGTCCCAGAGTGCTTCCCTCTCTGTCGATCTTCACTAACCTGAAACTCTAAGAGCTTCTTTATATATATGATCTCCCAAAGGTTGACTCCTCCTCTGAGGGAGGGATTAAAGGAGGTGTGAATTCACAAAGTTACAAAGTTAACTTTGTGAATCTCCCATACTTGTGAACTCCAATGTGTACTTAAATATATTAGTGAGTTAGAGAATTTGCTAAGTACCATGCTAAATTAGGCAACTGACTTATAACTTTGTAAGGATTAGCTCTAAGGTGTGAACCAATAAACATTGTATCAATTCCATTGAGTTAACACTAGGATTCTAACATTCCTTGAAAAAAATGGAACTAAATAATATGTGAAGTGATCCCTCCCTGGTAAAACACAAGTTATTAGATGGAATAAACCAGAATGAAGATAACCAATAGGCTTCAAACCCATTAGTAAGTTAAAGGGATATCTATCTCAAACATGTTGTTATGACTTTCCAAGTGGATTGGACAAAGGAGAACAATTTGTTCCAATGGCCTGAAGCAGGCATTGAGGAATACTTAGAATCAATTGTTAAACTTGCCAAGTTAATCAACTGAATTCTGCTAGATTTTTTTTCTTGCCTCTAGACTTCAATAACTGGAAAAAAAAAGAGTGAAGCTGTTGACTGTGTGAAACTATGTCTCACTTAAATACAATTCATGTGCCAGTTAAGACATCACTCATAATCCACTATTTTAAACTAGCATTGTGATGTCATTGATCCTCTTCAAAAACAAAGAACATACAACAAGAACAAAAACAAAGAAATGGAATAGAATCTTGACTGTTAATACTTTTTTTTTTCAATTGAAGCTCAAAAAATGAGTCTACTGTGCAGGGCTAAGATTGAGCACTTCTGCAAAAATCTTATGTTGCTTCCAAATCTCTTACATGATTTTATCTGAGTCTCAAAGTCCTGCCCTAGTGGTATACCTCATTATACCAAATATTTTGATGAATTATATGTGTTTTTCTATTAGAGCTACTTCTTCCCATATCAGATAATTAAATTCAGTTATACATTTATTAGTACAAAGAATTGTGTTAGTCCAGCAGAATTGATAAAAATGGAAATTTAGTTAAAACAGGTCCCCTACCATCATGAAACGTATAGTCTAGCATGGCAATATTTTCATTAATGTTGCATATGATAATACACACACACACACACACACACACACACACACATATATATATATTATTATTGCTAGTACATTACATTTTGTAGTGCTATGTTTGTTGTATTATATTACTTATCTAATATATATGCTATAGCTAGAATGACAATAGCCAGCATATATATCACTTCATGATCTGAAAAAAAAATACAATTTTTATTTAATGGTATCCTTACAACAAAGCTAGGAGATAGGTATTATTATTAGGGTAAGTGTCTGAGTTGCACTTGAACTCATATATTCCTGAAACCAGACCCTGTGTTCTATTTATATACCACCTAGGAGTTTCTTATTAGGCCTTATTAGACCAAGTAAACTCATTGAACAATTGATAACAGTAAACTTACAGACAGTTCTTTGTTAGGTAATAAGAACATTGTTATTAATGTTATTTAGTTGACTTTGTCTCAAACACTCATGACTTTTCTCTGCCAATCCCATCTGGGATTGAATTTGCCCTGATTTTGTGAACATACTTCAAAATAAACAGAATGCTACTGAAGTTTGTCACTGAAGTATAACAGACTTCTGTAGCACTCTGTTTACTTTTTAAAATTTTGTTAATTTGATAATTTTCCTCAACTTGAATTGTATCTCTTAAGTATCTGGAGAATGCAGAAAACAGCATGATCTCTATCTTATTCTTTATTTTTATATCAATATTGAAAATACAGGGTTTTCATAATGCCCAAAGTAAAGAGAATCATTGACCTTTCCTTTGTGATTTAAATGAATCTTGTGTAAATGTAGTCATGGCTATTTTGAAAATGGAAGCATAGACAAAAGTATTAATAGGCAATTGTTTTTCAAAAATCTTAGAACATTTATCAATTAAGGAGCTCCATATAGACATAAGTTTAGTTATTATTCCAAAATAGATTCATTATTACTGAAACAGAGAAGATACCAAATGAAAATCATTCAATAAGCAATTGATAAGCAAAGTGGTAAATTTGATTTGATGCTTTTCAAGAAGAGAACAGGAGAAAAATCAATATCTTTTATACATGGGAAAGAGGGAGGCTAATGGAAGGGAGAAGTGAAGTGGAAAGGGAAAAGGAGAAGAAAGGGAGAGGAGTTGTAAACAGTGAGGACTGTTTGATGGAGGCAGTGGTCAGAAACAAAACACTAGAGAAAAGTCAAATGGGGAAAATAGAAAAGTATAACTGGAGAAAATAAGATTTTGAGAAATATGGTTAGTCCTTTTAACTATGAATGTGAATGGGTTGAATTCTCCCATAAAACAGAAGTGGATAGCAGACTGGATTAAAAGCCAGAATCCTATAAGATGTTGTCCATAAGAAACACATTTAAAACAGCATGATACATACAAAATAGGGATAAACAACTGGAGTAGAATCTATTATGCTTCAGCTGAAGGTAAAAAATTAGGGATAATAATCCTGACATCAAATCCAGCAAAAATAAAACTAGATCTAACTAAAAGAGATAAGGAAGGAAACTTCCCTTGCCAAAGGTTACCATAGATAATGAAGTAATATCAATACTAAACATATATGCACCAAGTGGTATAGCGTTCAAGTTCCTAGAGGAAAATTTAAGAAAGCTACAAGAAGAAATAGACAGCAAAACTATGTTAGTGGGCGATAATAACCTTTCTTTCTCAGAGACTCAGAGACAAGTTCTCTCAGAACTAAATAAATCAAACAACCAAACAAATAAGAAAGAAAGTAAGGAAATAAATAGAATTTTAGAAAAGTTAGATATGATAGATCTTTGGAGAAAATTGAATGGAGGCAGAAAGGAGTATACTTTTTTTCTCAGTGTTTCAAGGAAACTGTACAAAAATTGACCATGTATTAAGCCATAAAAATTTGAAAACAAATGCAGGAAAGCAGAAATAGTAAATACATTTTTTCAGATAATGATGCAATAAAAATTATAAGTACTAAAGGTCTCTGGAAAAAAATGGTCCAAAAATTAATTGGAAAGTAAATAATCTAATCCTAAAAAATGAGTGGATGAAATAACTAATCATAGGCAAATAGATAATTTAATCCAAGCAAATGACACTAATGACACAAAATATAAAAATTTATGGGGTGCAGCCAATGCAGTTTTTATCTCTAAATAAATTTTATTTATAAATATCTCTACATGCTTACTTGCATAAAACAGAGAAAGAGAAGATCAAGACATTGGGCATGCAACTAAAATAGTTAGAAAAACTGTTGGAATCTTTAAAAAGTGTAAAGTCATTAGAGTTGATAGAGATAATAATTATCTAATTTAGCATGGTTCAGTATGATTGATCTGATCTTACAAGGAGATATTGTGGGCCAGAAGAACTAAGTAGAATTGGTAGAAACAATGCTTGTGTTCACACCTTTAGAGAGCTCATATAAGTAAGAAGCTCTTAGGGCCAAAGAACACTCTGGGAGGAAACCCATAATCCCACTCTCTTGGAGAAGGAGCATAATAGAGCTTCAGTGAGCCAATCAAGAGAGTTCAGCTGAATTAGATTGAGAGAGGAGCATCAAGTAAGTTCAGCCAGAAGCCCTCTCTCAGAGGCAAGAAAGATTCATTACAACTTTTACCTTGATGCTGGCTGGAGGCTGAAGAAAGCAGAAGCAGAAGTAAAGGACAAAGCCGCAAGAGCTCTTCGAACCAAGGAGAAAAATAGGCCTCTAAGAGAAACTAACTGGTCTATTTTGGAGGAAGCAGTAAAAGATCTGAACTTTTATCAGCTGGCTGTATTTGGGTGATTATTACTTTTAACTTGAAACTAAGGCTGCCTCCAGAAAATCTCCCCAAGAAACCTGCTCCCAGAGAGAACCATTTTATTTTAAAGAAGAAAAACACCACAAAAAACAACAAATTAAAAAACCCAATTAAATACCAAATTTCAAATTCTTAAAATAAAAGGGGAAAGCAATAAAATTGAAAGGAAGAAAACTATTTTTTAAATTAAAGCTATTTATTTTCAAAATATGTGTATATATAATTTTTCACATCCCTCTTTTTAAAACCTTGTGTTTCAATTGCAGTTTTCCTTCTCTTCTTCCACCTCCTCCCCTACATGGCAAGTAATTCAATATGTTAAACATGTGCAATTTTTTTCTATACATTCTTATGCAATTATCATGCTGCTAAAAGAAGAATCAGATAAAAAAAGATGAAAATGAGAAAGAAAACAAATGCAAGCAAATAACTGCAAAAAATGGAAAAAAAAAAAAAAAACTATGTTGTGATCCACACTCAGTCCTCATAATCCTCTCTGTGGGTGCAAATGGCTCTCTTCAGCACAAGACTATTGGAACTGCCCTGAATGACTTGGTTGTTGAAAAGAGCCACTTTTGCAACAATTGATAATTGTTTAGTCTTGCTTTTGCTGTGTACAATGTTCTGCTTTTACTAACTTCACCTGCATCAGTTTATCTAAGTCTCTCCAGACCTCTCTGAAACCATTCTATTGATAATTTCTTATTAAACAATAATATTTCATAATATTAATATACCATAACTTATTCAGCCAGTCTCCAACTGATGGGCATCCATTCAATTTCCAATTTTTTTGCAACTACAAAAAGGAGTGCTACAAACATTTTTGCACACATAGGTCCTTTTTTTTTCATTTTCTATGATCTCTTTGGGATACAGGGCCACTAGAGATTGCCGGATCAAAAGATATGTACAGTTTGGTAGCTCTTTGGACATAGTTCCATATTGCTCTCCAGAATGGTTGGATCAGTTTACAACTCCACAAACAATGTATTAGTGTCCCCAGTTTCCCCACATCCCCTCCAACATTTGTCATTAACTTTTCCTATCATCTTAGCCAATCAGAGAAGTGTGTAGTAGCACCCCAGAGTTGTTTTAATTTTTCTGATTAATAACAATTTAAAGCATTTATTTATATGACTATATAGGGTTTTAATTTCTTCATCTGAAAATTGTTCATATCCTTTTACCATTTACCGATTGGAGAATGACATGAATTTTTACACATTTGGTCCATTCTCTGAATATTTTAGAAGTGAGACCTTTATCAGAAGCCTTGGATATAATATTTTTTTCCACACTTATTGCTTCACTTCTAATCTTATATTCATTTCTTTTGTTATAAAACCTTTTTAACTCAATATAATCAAAATAATCAATTTTGTATTTCATAATGTACTCTAGTCCTTCTTTGGTCACAAATTCCTTCTTTCACAGATCTGAGAGTTACACTATCCTTTAGGTTTTTTGGATTTGCTTATAATATCACTATTTATATCTAAATCATGAACCCATTTTGATCTTATCTTGGTATAGAGCATTAGATGTGGGTCAATGTCTAGTTTTTGCCATATTAATTTCCAATTTCCCACCAATATTTGGCAAATAGTGAATCCTTATCCTAGAAACTTGGGTCTTTAGGTTTATCAAACACTAGATTATTATAGTCATTTACTATTGTGTTTTTCAAAACTAACTTATTCCACTGATTGACTACTTTATTTCTTAGACAGTATTAAATGGTTTTGATGACTATTTATTTATAATATAGTTTTAGGTCTGATGCATCTAGGCCACATACATTTACATTTTTCACTTATTCCCTTGCAATTCTTGACTTTTTGTTTTTCCCAATGAACTTTGTTATTTTTTTCTAGCTCTGTAAAATAATTTCTTGAGGGTTTGATTGGTATGACATTGAATAAATATGTACTTTAGGTAGTATTGACATTTTTATGACATTTTCTCAGCTTATCCATGGCACTTGGTATTTCTCCATTTGAATAGATCTGACTGTATAAAGTGTTTTGTAAATTGTGTTCACACAGTTCCTGACTTTACCTTGTCAGGTAGACTCCCAAATATTTTTACCTGCAGTTATTTTAAATGGCATTTCACTTTGTCTTCCTTGCTGCTGGACTTTGTTGTTAACATAAAAATGCTGATTATTTTTGTGGATTTATTTTGTATCCTGCAACTTTGCTAAAATTGTGAATTGTTTCTAGTGGATTTTTAGTTGATTCCCTAGGATTCTCTAAGGATACCAGCAACAAATCTATTAAACTAATAAACAAAATTAAGAGTTGGTTTTATGAAAAAATCAACAAAATAGATAAACATGTAGTTAATTTGATCAGTAAAAGGAAAGAAGGAAACCAAATTGTTAGCATGAAAAATGAAAAGGATGACATTTACATCAATGAAGAAGAAATTAAAACAATAATTAGGAGCTATTTTGCCCAACTGTGTACCAATAAATCTTATAATCTAAGGGAAATGGATGAATAAGTTGCAAAAATATAGATTGCCCAGATTAACAGGGAAGAAAATAAGTTATTTAAAATTTATATTTTAGAAAAATAATTTGAACAAGATGTTAATCATCTCTCTAAGAAAAATATCCAGGGTCAGATGGATTTACATGTAAATGAATATTTGGAATACATGTGAATTTAAAGAACAATTAATACCAATACTATGCAAAATGTTTGGAAAATAGGGAAGGAAACAGTCCTACCAAATAATTGTTATGATATAGGCATGCTGCTGATCTCTAAACTAGATAGGGCCAAAACAGAGAAAAAAACATTATGGACCAATTTCCCTCATGAATATTGATTCAAAAATCTTAAATAAAATATTAGCAAAGAAATTACTGCAAGTTAAGCTCAACATAACACACCATGACCAACTAGGATTTAAAGCAGAAATGCAGGACTCATTTAATATTAGAAAAACTATTTGCATAATTGACTATATCAATAACCAAACTAAAAAAAAAAGATATGATTATCTCAATAAATGCAGAAAAAGCATTTGACAAAATTCAATACCCATTCCTATTAAATCACTAGAGAGTATAGCAATAACTGGAGTTTTCCTTAAAATGATCAGTATCACTTCTTTAAAATCTTCAGCAAGTATCATATATAATAGGCATAAATTAGAACCATTCTCCATAAAATCAGGGATGAAAAAAAGGCTGCTCACCATCACAACTATTATTTAATATTGTATTGAAAATGTTAGCTTTAGAAATAAGAGAAGAAAAAAAATTAAAGGAACCCAATTTATCACTATTTGAAAATGCTATGATGGTATACTTAGAGAATTAATTTAAAAAAAAAATTGCTAGAAAGAATTCACCACATTAGAAAAGCTGAAGGATACAAAATAAATCCACATACATCATCAGGATTTTAATTTTGTCAACGAAGTCCAGCATCAGGAGATACAAAGAAAAACTCCACTTAAAATAACTGTAGATAATATAAATATTTGGGAATCTACCTGCCAAGGCAATATATGCAAATATATGAACACAATTAGAAAACACTTTCCATACAAATAAAGTCACATCTAATCAATTGAAATAATATCAAGTGCTCATGGGTAGGCCATGCTAATATAATAAAAATGACAATACTACCAAATTAGTCTACTTTGTCAGCACCATACCATTTAACCTCCCATGAAATTATTTTACAGAGGTAGAAAAAATAACAACAAAACTCCTCTGGAAAAACAAAAGGTGAAGAATTTCAAGGGAATTAATGAAACTATGCAAAGGAAAGTAGCTTAACTATATCAGACCTAAAACTATATTATAAAACAGCAGTCATCAAAACCACTTGGTACTGACTAAGAAACAGAGTGATCGATCAGTGGAATAGGTTAGATTCTCAAAATACAATAGTCAATGTCTATAGTAATCTATGGTTTGATAAACCCAAAGACCCCACCTTCTAGGATAAGAACTCACTATTTCAGAAAAAAAATGCTGGAAAAATTGGAAATTAGTATGACACAAAGTAGGTATTGACCCATACCTAATACCCTATACCAAGAAAGGTAGAAATGATTACATGATTTAGATATAAAGAGTAATAGTATAACAAATCAGAACAAAATATAGTCTATCTCTTAGATCTATAGAGACAGAAGGAGTTTGTGGCTCAAGAAGAAATAGAGTACATTATGGATTGCAAAATGAATAATTTTAATTATATCATTTTAAAAAGGTTTTATAGAAACAAAAGCAATGAAGAGAAGATTAGACAGGAAGCAATTAACTGGGAAACATGTTTACATTGAAGGATTGATAAAGGCTTCATTTCTAAAATATATAGAAAATTGAGTCAAATTTATAAGAATCCAAACCATTCTCCAATTGTTAAGTGGTCAAAAGATATGAGCAGATATTCAAACCATTTCTAGTCATATGAAAAATGTTCTAAATCACTCTTGATCAGAGAAATGCAAATTAAAACAACTCTGAGGTACTATTAAATACTGCTTGCATTTGCTAAAGTGACAGGAAAAGTTAATTATTAATGTTTGAGGGGATAGGGTAAAATTGGTACCCATTATATTGTTGGTGGCTTTATAGACTGATCCATCCATTCTGAAAAGCAATGGAACTATGCCCAAAGGGCTATCAAACTATATATATACCATTTGACTCAGCTATGTCTCTACTGGGCTTGTATCCCAAAGAGATCATAAAAAATGGAAAAGGACATATGTGTACAAAAGTATTTGTGACAGCTCTTTTTCTAATTGCAAGGCACTGGAAAGTTAATGGATAGCTATCAGTTAGAGAATGCTTGAATAAGTTATGGCATATACAAATATGGAATATTATTGATCAAAAAGAAGGAATCTGCAGCATAATTTCATAGAGGCCTGGAGAAGGTTAGATTAACTGATGCTAAGTGAAGTGAGCAGAATCAGGAACTCACTGTATACAGCAACAAGACGATTATATAATGATCATGTCTGATACACATGGCTCTTTCTAGTTTAGTATTTTCTATGTATTGAATTTGCTAAGGGCATTTGTATTTCCACAAGGGAGAAGATCAGGGAATGAGGGAGAAACATAAAGTCTTATAAAAATGAATGCTGAAAACTATCTTTACATATATTTGAAAAAATAAAATACTATTGAAAACAGAGAAAAAAACAAACAGAAAAACAATACAAAACAAAGTTATTTTACCCTGCCTGTTGTTTATGTGGAAATGCATCCAATAACTAACTCATAAAAATAAAGTTTTTGTACCTTGATGATTGGAAACTGAGCTTTATTTTTAGAATTATGACTTTTAAATGCCATACTTATACTCACAGCTCACTGTTAGATCAAATTGATCAGTCCATGTTGTCCCTTTACAACAATAAAGGAACTTCTTGTGGATAGGAGAAACTTTGTTGCTAGAGTTTTTCAAATTCTGAACTACTCTCCCAGAACCTGGTTCTTCATCATAAGCACTTGTTCAAACCTTCCTTCTCTCTGCAAGTCTCCTATACCACTTTCTATTCCAAATTTCAAATTAAAGGAGTTTATCTCATACTTGACTCCCAAAATAGAAACTATACTTCATGAATTGTCCCTTTGTTATTTTACAACTCACCTTTGACCTGTTTTCGTTAATTACCTCCACTTTTATCACCCCTCAATTCATTTATCATCTCTGTGCAATCTCTTTCAGTTAAATTAAACTGCTCTCTCAGTGATCTCTTTATGTTCACACACCATTGTTCCTTAATCCTTACCTTTCTTCTTTTTTCTGTCATTTGATCCTGTTGCATATCTCTCACTTGAGATTTTTTTTTCCCTTTCTGAGTTTTCCTGATACTTCTCTTGGTTTTTTCCTCCCATTTCCTCTCAATTTTTTCATTAATTTTTGTTGTTTGTCCTTCATTCTGAAATCATTCATGAAACCAGGGAAGTGATGCGATGACATAGAAGTGAATTGGATTTAAGTGATGGTGGGTTGTGCAATATTACCAGTTTTACTTTCTCTTCCAGATCCCTCTGGGTCCATGGAAAGATAGAGATCATGAAGATAGAAATGGCTCTGGATACAGAGGGATACCTTGACCTTGTTAATCTAAAAGTTTTTAATAAGTCTCATTTTGACTGAGACAATGCTCATTCAGTGATGAAAGCAAGGAAAGATTTGAGGTAAAAAAAAAAATGGCCCTCTTTAAAATATAAAATCCACTCTGGGATGGAATATCTTTAGGGATTCTGGTCAAAACTGAAATAATTGTTTTTCAGATTCACTCTTAATGAATCAGAGACCAAACAATTGGAAGTTTCTTTGGAACTTATTATTGGCTAATCAATAAGAGCCAGAGTGATTTGAGTTCAAGAAAGACATCTAGCTGGTTAAGATATATGAGGAGGTTTCAGTGATCAAAAACAAAAAGCAAAAAAAGAACAATTTGGTCCAAGCAGTTAAGATATGTTCAGACAAAAAAAAGAGAGAGAGAGGGAGAAAGAAAGAAAAAAAGAAAAAGAAAGAAAGGAAGGAATGAAGGAATGAAGGAAAACAAAGGAAGAAAGAAAGGAAAAGCTGTGTTGCTCAACTGATCAGTTCAATAGGTTCCCAGTGGGAGTGCTCTCTTCACAGAGGTTGTTTTTTGTCTTTCAATTTGGAAGAGGACCATCACATCAGATTATATCATGATATGAAAGTGATTTGGATTTAAGTGTCAGTGCATTATTCATGGTCACCAGCCTCACTTTTTCCCTTAGAGTTACTGGGTCTAATGAGAAGATCAAGATAATTAGTCATAGCTGTCACTGCAAATTACACTCTTGAGTGTGGGGTACTCCCAAAGACCTGAGTAAATATTTTTAAAACAAAGTTATGACAATATCAGTCCCTTAATTAAAAAAAAGTAAAAAAAAATCAAAAATTAAAATATCTTACCATGAAAATAAAATAAAATTTTTCATCATGGCAGCTAAAGTTCTTTCATATATGACTTCTACCTACCTTTATAGTGTTATTTTATATTATTCCCTTCTATTTATTCTTTTTTTAATTTTATATAGTACTTTTAAAATTAAATGTAAAAACAATTTTAACATGCATTTAAATTTTTTTCTGAATTTTCTTCCTTTCTTCCTCACCTTTCTGCCTCCCTAAGATAGCAAACAGTTCAACATAAATTCTATATGATCAATCATGTAACACACATTCCCATATTAGTTTTGGTATGAAAGAAAAAGACTGAAAGAAGTAAAAAAAATTAAGGAAAGTGAAAATAGTAAGCTTTGAACTGCATTCAGCTTCTATTGGTTCTTTCTTTGGATGCAGGTAATATTTTCATGAGTCCTTTGCACTTGACTTGAATCATTGGGTTTTTGACAACAATTGTTGTTTATAGTTGATCATTCTATGATATTGCTGTTTCTATGTACAATATTTTCTTGACTAACTTCACTTAATTTTGCTTTAGTCCATATAAGACTTCTCAAGGTTTTTCTGAAATCTATCTCCTCACTTCTAGTTAATTGGCATGCTAACTATTCCCTGTTTACTCCCTTCTGTACCATAATCCAACTTCTCCTGACTTTATCATTCATTTATATTGCATTACACATTACAGAATCCTTAGCTTCTTTCAAGAGACATCTCATAAGCCACCTTCATAAGAATTGTCCTGATTTCCCCATGTAGCATTCACTAAGTTTTGTTTTTTAAGTTAAAGCTTTTTATTTACAAAATATATGCATGGATAATTTTTCAACACTGACCCTTGCAAAACCTTCTGTTCCAAATATTTCCCTCCTTTCCCCTACCCTGTTCTTTAGATGGCAGGTAGTCCAATACGTGTTGAATATATTGAAATATATTTTAAATCCAATATATGTACATATAGGTATACAGTTATCTTGCTGTACAAGAAAAATCGGATCAAGAAGGAAGAAAAATGAGAAAGAAAACAAAATACAAGCAAACAAGACCTGAAAGTTAAAATGCTGTTCTGAACCACACTCAGTCCTCACAGTCCCCTCTTTGGCTGTAGATGTTCTGTCTTCATCACTGAACAATTGGAATTGGTTTCAGTGATTTCATCTTTATATCAGTTCATGTAAGTCACTCCAGGTTTCTCTGAAATCATCCTGCTGGTTGTTTCTTACAGAACAATAATATTCCATAACATTCATTTATCATAATTTATTCAGCTATTCTCCAATTGATGGCTTCATTCAGTTTCCAGTTTCTTGCTACTACAAAAAGGGCTACCACAATGTGGTCCCTTTCCTTCCTTTAAGATCTCTTTGGGATATAATTCCAGTAGTAACACTGCTGAGTTAAAGGGTATGCACAGATTGATAACTTTTTAAGCATAGCTTTAAATTGCTTGTCATAATAGTTGGATCAGTTCACAGTTCCAATAACAATGTCTCAATGTCCCAATTTTCCCACATTCACTCCAAAATTTATCATTATCTTTTCCTGTCAATCTGAGCCAATCTGAGAAATGTGTAGTGGTGTCTTAGAGTTGTCTTATATTTGCATTTCTTTGATCAATAGCATTCATTATCTTTTGATTAATATTTATATTTCCTTCTTTACATTCCTCAAAATTCTTTGAGGGCAGGAATTTTTAAAAATTTTATTGTTGTGTTTTTAGGGCTTGGTACATTACCTTTCATAGACCTTCTTCAAATAATTATTGAGTTAATTAAATTTACTGCCACTTGTAATTCATATATTTGAAGATGGTTTTATAAATTACTCTTTCTTTTAAGGAGGAAAAAACAAGTTGAACATAGCTCCTTAGTGGTACTTAGCTGGTGAAATGGGTAAACTGCTGAATTAAACTGAACTGAATTAAAAGCTGGCTTTACTAACTATATGATTCTGAGCAAGTCACTTAACCTTTCTTTGCCCCACTTTTCTCAATTATAAAATGGAAATAATAAAAGTACCTATTTCTTAGGATTGTTATAAGGATCAACCAAGATAGGATTTGTCAAGCACTTAGCAATGTTAGTTGAAATATGATAGATGCTTAATGGACCCAATTAAGCTACTAAAGCTGCTCTAAGGTTAAGAATCTTGGAAACATTATTATATGTCTTCTGAGGAAAGGTTTTGATAGATAGAAGAAAAAGCATTAAAATTTGCTTTTGCTATAATTGACATAAATGAATAGTGAGAAAATTCAAGTCAAACTCTATTGTCATATGATTATGACAAAGGACACAAGATTTCTACTATAGCAAAAAAAAAAATACCAAAAACCAACTGGGCTTCTCCAAGCATTGGAGTACCATTAATTTAAGAATGTAGAGACCCACATTTTTCTAACAAAACCTCAAAATATTGTTTTTCTGTTGGGTAAAATATATCACTAAAAAGATTCAGAAAAATTGTAAAATCCTACATCATTACATAAAACTCAACTTATATCTATACCTTCTAAATATATTCCTTCTAACTGCCTTGGAAAAGATACAGTTCTCAAGACTTACAAATGTTATCTTCTTATGTAAGGATGAAAACATTTTAACCTTTAAAAAGCATCATTCTCCTCCCCCCCATTTACCTTTTTATGTTTCTCTTGGGTCTTGACAAGGGTCCTCAAACTTTTTAAATGGGGGGCCAGTTCACTGTCCCTCAAACTGTTGGAGGGCTGGACTATAGTAAAAACAAAAACTTTGTTTTGTGGGCCTTTAAATAAAGAAACTTCATAGCCCTGGGTGAGGGGGATAATTGTCCTCAGCTGCTGCATCTGGCCCCCGTGGGTTGTAGTTTGAGGACCCCTGTATTAGAAGATCAGTTTTTCTGTTTAACTCTGGTCTTTTCATTAGAAATGATTGAAAATTCCCTATTTCCTTGAATGTCCATCATTCCTCCTGAAAGATAATGCTTAATTTTTCTCTATAATTGATTCTTAGCTGCAGTCCAAGCTTCTTTGCCTTTCAGAATATAGTATTCCAGGCCCTCCAATTCTTTCATGTGGAAGCTACTAGGTCCTGGGTAATCCTGATTGTGCCTCCATTATTTAAATTATTTCTTTCTGGTTGCTTGAATATTTTTGCCTTGATCTGATAATTCTAGAATTTAGCTAAAATATTCATTGGAGTTTTCATTTTGAGGTCTTTTATAGGATGTAATCAGTGTATTCTTTCAATGACTATTTTACCCTCTGCTTTTAGAATGTCAGGGCAGTTTTCCTGCATGATTTCTTGAAAGATGTTGTCCAGGCTCTTTGTTTCATCATGGCTTTCAGGTAGTCAAATAATATCTCCAGGATCTATTTTTCAGGTCAGTCACTTTTCCAATGAGATATTTTACATTTTGTTCTATTTTTTATTTAAAAATTCATTTGATTGATTCTTTTTTGACTGATTTGACTAATTCTTTATGTCATTAACTTCTATTTTTCTAATTCTAATTTTTAGTGAATTATTTTCTTCAGTTAGTTACTTCCTTTTGCATTTGGCCAATTTCACTTTTAAAAGAGTTGTTTTAAAAGAGAAACTAAGAGAGCTGCAAGAAGAAATAGACAGTAAAACTATAATAGTGGGAGATCTTAACCTTGCACTCTCAGAATTAGATAAACCAAACCACAAAATAAATAAAAAAGAAGTCAAAGAGGTAAATAGAATACTAGAAAAGTTAGATATGATAGATCTCTGGAGAAAATGTAATGGAGACAGAAAGGAATACACTTTCTTTTCAGCAGTTCATGGAACCTATACAAAAATTGACCATATTTTAGGACATAAAAACCTCAAACTCAAATGCAGTAAGGCAGAAATAGTAAATACATCCTTTTCAGACCACGATGCAATGAAAATTACTTTCAACAAAAAACCAGGGGGAAGTAGACCAAAAAATAATTGGAAACTAAATAATCTCATACTAAAGAATGATTGGGTGAAACAGCAAATCATAGACATAATTAATAACTTCACCCAAGAGAACGATAATAATGAGACATCATATGAAAATGTATGGGATGCAGCCAAAGCGGTAATAAGGGGAAATTTCATATCTCTAGAGGCCTATTTGTATAAAATAGAGAAAGAGAAGGTCAATGAATTGGGTTTGCAACTAAAAATGCTAGAAAAGGAACAAATTAAAAACCCCCAGTCAAACACTAAACTTGAAATTCTAAAAATAAAAGGTGAGATCAATAAAATTGAAAGTAAAAAAAAAACTATTGAATTGATTAATAAAACTAAGAGTTGGTTCTATGAAAAAACCAACAAAATAGACAAACCCTTAGTAAATCTGATTAAAAAAAGGAAAGAGGAAAATCAAATTGTTAGTCTTAAAAATGAAAAGGGAGAACTCACCACTAACGAAGAGGAAATTAGAGCAATAATTAGGAGTTACTTTGCCCAACTTTATGCCAATAAATTCGACAACTTAAAAGAAATAGAAAAATACCTCCAAAAATATAGCTTGCCCAAACTAACTGAGGAAGAAGTAAATATCCTAAACAGTCCCATCTCAGAAAAAGAAATAGAACAAACTATCAATCAACTCCCTAAGAAAAAATCCCCAGGACCAGATGGATTTACATGTGAATTCTACCAAACATTTAAAGAACAATTAACTCCAATGTTATATAAACTATTTGAAAAAATAGGGATTGAAGGAGTCCTAACAAACTCCTTTTATGACACAGACATGGTACTGATAACTAAACCAGGTAGGCTGAAAACAGAGAAAGAAAATTATAGACCAATCTCCCTAATGAATATTGATGCTAAAATCTTAAATAAAATATTAGCAAAAAGATTACAGAAAATCGTCACCAGGATAATACACTATGACCAAGTAGGATATATACCAGGAATGCAGGGCTGGTTCAATATTAGGAAAACTATTAGCATAATTGACTATATCAATAACCAAACAAACAAAAACCATATGATCATCTCAATAGATGCAGAAAAAGCATTTGATAAAATCCAACATCCATTCCTAATAAAAACACTTGAGAGCATAGGAATAAATGGACTTTTCCTTAAAATAGTCAGGAGCATATATTTAAAACCATCAGTAAGCATCATATGCAATGGGGAAAAACTGGAACCTTTCCCAGTAAGATCTGGAGTGAAGCAAGGTTGCCCACTATCACCATTATTATTTAATATCGTATTAGAAACACTAGCCTCGGCAATAAGAGTCGAGAAAGATATTAAAAGAATTAGAGTAGGCAATGAGGAAACCAAACTATCACTCTTTGCAGATGATATGATGGTATACCTAGAGAACCCCAGAGATTCTACTAAAAAGCTATTGGAAATAATTCATAATTTTAGCAAAGTAGCTGGCTACAAAATAAATCCCCATAAATCCTCAGCATTTTTATACATCACCAACAAAACCCAACAGCAAGAGATACAAAGAGAAATTCCATTCAGAATAACTGTTGATACCATAAAATATTTGGGAATCTATCTACCAAAGGAAAGTCAGGAATTATATGAGCAAAATTATAAAAAAGTCTCCACACAAATAAAATCAGACTTAAATAATTGGAAAAATATTAAGTGCTCTTGGATCGGCCGAGCGAACATAATAAAATGACAATACTCCCTAAACTAATCTATTTATTTAGTGCTATACCAATCAGACTTCCAAGAAAATATTTTAATGATCTAGAAAAAATAACAACAAAATTCATATGGAACAATAAAAAGTCGAGAATCTCAAGGGAATTAATGAAAAAAAAATCAAATGAAGGTGGCCTAGCTGTACCTGATCTAAAATTATATTATAAAGCAGCAGTCACCAAAACCATTTGGTATTGGCTAAGAAATAGATTAGTGGATCAGTGGAAAAGGCTAGGCTCACAAGACAGAATAGTCAATTATAGCAATCTAGTGTTTGACAAACCCAAAGCCCCTAACTTCTGGGAAAAGAATTCATTATTTGATAAAAAGTGCTGGGATAATTGGAAATTAGTATGGCAGAAATTAGGCATGGACCCACACTTAACACCATATACCAAGATAAGATCAAAATGGGTCTATGACCTAGGCATAAAGAACGAGATTATAAATAAATTAGAGGAACATAGAATAGTTTATCTCTCAGACTTGTGGAGGAGAAAGAAATTTGTGACCAAAGATGAACTAGAGACCATTACTGATCACAAAATAGAAAATTTTGATTACATCAAATTAAAAAGCCTTTGTACAAATAAAACTAATGCAAATAAGATTAGAAGGGAAGCAACAAACTGGGAAAACATTTTCACAGTTAAAGGTTCTGATAAAGGCCTCATTTCCAAAATATATAGAGAACTGACTCAAATTTATAAGAAATCAAGCCATTCTCCAATTGATAAATGGTCAAAGGATATGAACAGACAATTTTCAGAGGATGAAATTGAAACTATTACCACTCATATGAAAGAGTGTTCCAAATCATTATTGATCAGAGAAATGCAAATTAAGACAACTCTGAGATACCACTACACACCTGTCAGATTGGCTAAGATGACAGGAAAAAATAATGATGAATGTTGGAGGGGATGCGGGAAAACTGGGACACTATTGCATTGTTGGTGGAGTTGTGAACGAATCCAACCATTCTGGAGAGCAATCTGGAATTATGCCCAAAAAATTATCAAATTGTGCATACCCTTTGATCCAGCAGTGTTTCTATTGGGCTTATATCCCAACGAAATACTAAAGAAGGGAAAGGGACCTGTATGTGCCAAAATGTTTGTAGCAGCCCTGTTTCTAGTGGCTAGAAACTGGAAAATGAATGGATGCCCATCAATTGGAGAATGGCTGGGTAAATTATGGTATATGAATGTTATGGAATATTATTGTTCTGTAAGAAATGACCAGCAGGATGAATACAGAGAGGACTGGCGAGACTTACATGAACTGATGCTAAGTGAGATGAGCAGAACCAGGAGATCATTATACACTTCGACAACGATATTGTATGAGGACATATTTTGATGGAAGGGGATTTCTTTGACAAAGAGACCTGAGTTTCAATTGATAAATGACGGACAAAAGCAGCTACACCCAAAGAAAGAACACTGGGAAACAAATGTGAACTATCTGCATGTTTGTTTTTCTTCCCGGGTTATTTATACCTTCTGAATCCAATTCTCCCTATGCAACAAGAGAACTGTTCGGTTCTGCAAACATATATTGTATCTAGGATATACTGCAACACATCCAACATATAAAGGACTGCTTGCCATCTAGGGGAGGGGGTGGAGGGAGGGAGGGAAAAAAAATTGGAACAGAAACGAGTGTCAATATAAAGTAATTATTAAATAAAAATTAAAAAAAAAAAAAAAACAATCTACTGTCTCAGAGAATCCAATGATTTCTGAGGGTTTTGAAGTCCAATGATTTTCTATGTCCATGAGTCAAATGCCATAACTGCCACACTCTTTCAATGGTGAGCACAATCAGCAACAGAACCACCCGATGTTTCTTGGGTCTTCTCCTTCATTTCAAGGGTCTGTTCCATCTCTCTGTGACAGACAAGCCAAATACGGCTTGTTGGCACCCATCTGATTCCTTCTCCACTTGTAGAGAAACAAGCAAACCCTCTCCCCCAAGCAGTTAGCCTATCTGGTCCCTTCCATTCACCACTTTCTGGGTCTCTCCACATCACCTGGCGATTATCTAAAGATAGTGGAGCTGCTCGCACTGGACATTGCCCTTCCGGTGGGTTATAAAACCTGTCTGCCGGAGCCAGTGCATCTTCGTCAAAAATCAAGAAGTTAATAGTAAAAAGAACTAGATTTAGTAGTTCTCTAGGGTTACCTGTAGCTCCCCCTTTCTTTTGTTTTTGGAGGAGTGTCTTAATGTCTCTGTTTCTCCTCTCTACTATTGCCTGTCCTTGAGGATTAAAGGGTATGCCAGTGGTGTGTAAAATCTTATACTGTGTACAAAAGTGTGCAAAATGTTTGGAGGTGTATGCAGGATCATTGTCTGTTTTTATTGCTTGTGGCACACCCATAATGGCAAATGCTTGCATGAGGAATTCAGTGACCACTCGGGCTGTCTCTTTTGCTGCTGGTGTGGCACAAGTGAATCCTGAAAAGGTGTCTACCACAACATGGATAAAAGACAGACGACCAAAAGATTTATAATGGGTCACATCCATTTGCCAGATTTCACTGGGTCTCAAACCACGAGAGTTCTTCCCTGGAAGCAGTGTAGGAGCATGGAAAGGAAGGCAAGCTGTACAGCTTTTTATTATGGTCCTAGCTTCCTCTTTTGTAATCCCAAATTGTAAACGCAAAGCTCGAGCAGCCTGATGGTACTTAGAATGGGATTCCTGGGCCTCCTGAAATAAAGGTGTACTGGCTAACATAGTTAAAAGGCTATCTGCCTTTGAATTCCCATCAAAAATAGGGCCTGGGAGTCCACTATGTGAGTGGACATGCAAGATATAAATCTTACCTGGATGTTTTCTCACTTGCTCCTGAAGTTCCTTAAAGAGCTGATATATATTAGAAGCTGCAAATTTTATTTGGGCTGTGGCAATTCTTTGTACCACACCTACTGAATAGGCTGAATCAGATATTATATTTATGTCTCTTGGGTAATAAGTGAGAGCTAACATGATTGCATATAATTCGTTCTGCTGAGTAGACTGAAAAGGAGTTCTGACTACTCTCTTTATAGTTAAGTCATGAGAGTATACAGCACAAATATTGTGTTTTGATGCATCTGTAAAGATAGTTGGTCCTTTAAGAGGAATTTTAGAAACTTTTTCTTCAAGAATCCATCGCCAATTATGTAAAAGTCTGGTTATCTTTAATGGAGACCCATGTATAAAATTTGGAGCCATGGCTAATAAAATTTGCCACTCTGGGATGGTCTCACACCACACATTAATTTGTGTATTGGTGTAAAAGGTGTATATCTTATCAGGTCTTGCCCCAGATAATTGTACTGCTCGCTTAATGGCCTTTAACAAAATTCTAGCCACAAGCACTGGGTAAGGAGTAAGGCGTTGTTCTGGTTGTGCCGGGAGGTTCATCCACTCTATCACACTGTCTCCTTGATGAAGGACTGCTATGGGTGCCTCTTGTGTGGCAAAAACTGTTATTTCCAAGGGTTTTTGAGTGACTCTCTCAACCACATTGGATAAAGCCTGTTCAACTTCTCTCAAAGCCTCTTGAGCTTCTTTTGTAAGCTGGCGTGGTGAAATTAAAGCACTGTCTCCCCTTAAAATATTATATAATGATTGTAACTGATAGGTAGTCAAGCCTAACACTGGTCGCATCCATTGGATATCTCCTATCAATTTCTGAAAATCATTTAAGGTGTTTAGCTTCTCTGTTCTTAAGGACAGTTTTTGTACTGTAAGCACCTTAGGGTATACTTCATATCCTAAATATTGAAAAGGAGCATGTCTTTGAATTTTCTCTTCAGCTATGTATAATTTGTAGTATCTTAGTGTTTCTATGGTCTTTTGTAGACATGCTTCTAGCATTTGTTCCTCAGGTGCACATCCCAATATATCATCCATATAATGTAATAGCATAACTTTTGGAAATGCTTTTCTTATTGGAGCAAGAGCAGCAGCAACATACATTTGACACATAGTGGGGCTGTTTTTCATTCCCTGTGGCAAAACTGTCCATTCATATCTTTTATAAGGCTCAGCTAAGTTAATGCTGGGCACTGAAAAGGCAAATCTTTTTGTATCCTCCTTATCCAGAGGGATAGAATAGAAACAATCCTTAATATCGATGACCCAAAGAGGCCACTCTCTAGGCAATTGAGTAGGAGATGGAAGTCCAGGCTGAAGAGTTCCCATAGTTTCCATCTGTTCATTCACTTTTCTTAAATCAGTGAGCATCCTCCATTTTCCCGATTTCTTTTTTACAACGAACACTGGGGAATGCCAAGGACTTAGAGAAGGTTGTAAATGTCCTTGTTCAAGCTGCTCCTGTACTATATCTAATAAGGCCTGAATTTTATTGCTACCTAAGGGCCACTGTTCTATCCATACTGGTGTATCAGTTTTCCATTGGATAGGAACAGGTGAAAGTGTTGGCAGGCCTTCAACAGCAGCCCTGCTTAAAAAACCGAAGTACTCATTTTTAACCCTAATTGTTGTAAAACGTCTCTTCCCCACAGATTGATGGGGAGTTTTTCAACTATAAAAGGAGTAAAAACTCCTGTTTTGCCTTCAAAAGTCCATCTCATAGAGGCAGCACTAACTTCAGCTGCTATTGATCCTCCTACTCCAGACATATAGGTGTCTGCTTTAATCTTTGGCCAGTGACTGGGCCAATTGGCACCTCTAATGACTGTATGATCTGCACCTGTGTCTACCAATCCTTCCAATGGTAAGCCATTTACATAGATCGTGAGCATAGGTCGGTCAGCTGTCACAGCTGCTGTCCAGTAAATTCCTGGATTTTGTGGTCTGGAGTCAGAACCTGGGTGACTATCACCAGGTTGCTTATTAGGATTCTGTATGAGTAAACCTGATGCTACTACTTCTCCTGGATGATGTCACACATTGTCTACCCGTATTAGTGACTGGGCTATTATCTACACATTCCCCAGTTTCCCACATCAGCGTGTGGATGGACACTGTTTTGTACTTACAAAAAGGAGGTGAAATGGTCAAGCCTACTGTGCCTGGAGGTAGGGGATCCATAGGCTGGAGAGGAACAGATTTCACCTCTCCAGGGGGTATCTCAGTTGTCCCAGCTGCATATAGCTCTATTCTCCCCAATTGTAATTCCCTTCTGCCATCAGGTTGCTTCCTGGCTGGTTGACTGTGTAATCCCCTTCTCCCATCATATGGCTTTCTGGCTGATTGGTCATGTCTGGGTACTGGACTTCTAGGCCCTCCCTGGGTGCACCATTGGCTGCCATCATGCCCCAAGTGTTTTTTGCCTTGGGCCCTGGGGCTGGGCCCCTCATCCCGTTTCCCTGAATCTGTCTACATTCTGAGGCCCAATGGAAGCCTCTGTTGCATTTTAGACATGGGGTTTGGGGTCTTGTTCTCCCACCTTGTTTTCCCATTCTATCTCTATGCCAACATTGAGCTTTCAGATGCCCTACTTTTCCACACTGAAAGCATCTACGAGTCTCTCTGGAAGTCCCTTGCCAAGAGGGATTCTGTCTTCCCATGTTTGGATTTTGGGAAGTCTGCACCATAGCCTGGGTATAAAAGGCATCTGTGCCCACTGTGGCACAGCATCTTATGATCTCCTCTAAAGGAACATCCTTGCACAGTCCTAGTATAATTCTTCTGCAAACCTCATTAGCATTTTTCTTAGCAAGTTGCCTTATCAAAATGTCTGTTATTGGATTTTCTCCATTTGTTCTTGTGATAGCTGTCTGCAAGCATCCCACAAAGTCAGCAAAGGGTTCATTTGGCCTTTGTGTTATTTTTGTGAAGCCCCCCCCCCCCCACCTTGTCGTCTTTATTGTGAAGAGAAGCCCATGCTTTGATAGCATTAGCAGCAATTTGCTCATATGCTGCTATAGAATAATTAATTTGTGCTGTGACATCTGCATAAAGACCGACACCTGTAAGTAGGTCATAGGTGATTGCAGCATGAACTCCACTTTGACTATTTTGTTGGGCTTGTATCCTACAGAGCTCACTATATTCAGAAAGTCACAAGTAGTTTTGTCCAGGTTCTAGGCATATCTTTGCTATAGATTTCCAGTCATCAGGGGTCAAGACTTCAAAAGCCAAATTTTGTAATAGCATCTTAACATAAGCTGATGTAGCCCCATAAAGAGTGCAAGCTTTTTTCAGGTCTTTGAGGATATCTATATCAAAAGGTGAGTATCTTCTACTTTCTTGACCTGAAGAATTAAACTGTTGAATAACTGGAAAAACGTGGTGTTGGAATTCCAATACATTTCTCCCTTCTTCTTTGGCCTTAATTAGTCCCTTTTGCAATCTACTCAAAGGAGCAGCTGGACGCTGGGGGGGAGGTGCTGGATGCTGGAGGGGAGGTGCTGGTGCTGTCACTGCCTCCCCCCCACTACCCCTCCTCCCTCCATCCTGAAGGATGGAGTTGATGGAGGAGAGTCAATTACCTGCTCCTCAGGTGGGGCTGAAGCTGCCTCAGATTCACCCCGCCCTTGAGCCTCACTTAAGTCTTCATGCCCTGTGGGGATATGGCCATTAATCTGTTCTTTGTCTTCCTCCTTTATCTCAGGCTTCGGCATTTGGCTATTCTTAGAGTTTTTTCCTTTTCTCCTAGAACTTATACAGTATTTTAAGGCCAACTGTATCGTATTGTATAAATAGAATGCCTCGAAGGGAACTGACTGAGGGTTTTCAATGTTATAATCAGAGAGCTGTTGACCAACCAATGCCCAGTTACCCAGAGAGATTTGCTCTTCCTCTAAGAACCCAGGGGAGGTGCATTTTAATGTACCCAGAAGTTTAGCTGCATGTTCCCAAGCTACAACTAGCCCTTCCTCTTCTATCAGTTCACACAGGCTTTCTATAGCACCACTCCTGGGTGGGGCTGGGGTTGGGGGGGTTGGGGTGGGGAATGGAGTATCTTTACCTAGGATCTGTCCCATTTCAGCCAAAAAAGGTTGTACTCACTCAGTTCCTGGTCACTGGAGACTTCTTCAGTGAAAGTAGGGTCCTTGGTTCCCACGCTTGGGCGCCAAATGTAATGACCGCGTATTTAAAATCAGCCGGAGTCAAGAATTCAGGTTAAGGGGAAAATCTTCAATATTTATTGAAGTGAAGAGGTGAATAAAGATTGCAATAGCAAATATAGGCAAGAAAGATTGTGATAGCAAATATAGGCAGTTGCGACAGGAAGCCAGCTAAGAGAGAGAGACGTGAGCCAAGCCAACCCTGGCAATGGCTATCCCAAGTCTCTCCTCCCCTTCCTTTTCCACTCCCCTGCCTCCACCCACCAAAATCGTCATTTCCTATACAACACATCAGGACTTGCACAAAGAGTGGGTGGAGGCCATTCTTTCTCCAAGCTTATATATTAATAGAGTATGGTCCAATTACTATTTAGCCTCATGTGCTTGGGACCTCAGTGCATCAACTCAAGCCTCAGCCCATTACAGTGCTGTGGTGATGTAATGTTATTATAATTAGCACTTCTCAGTGTACTGTAGTGATGTAATTGTTCTAAGGCATTTAGGAGCTGAGAAAACTTGAAATAAATGGACTCCATCTTTGACCATCCTCATGGGCCTCCTGCTTCATCATTCCTTCACTAAGATCAAGAACTTGGTCTGGTCCTGATAGCATCCAGAGAGCTTGTCTGGAGAGTTTATTTTAGCATCCCAGCATGGGAGTTATAGAAAGCATAATACATTTTGGCACCCCAATTTGGGGGCTCTAGAAAGTACACTACATTTACTGGCTTTCCCAAAACCTGTCTGAGCTGGGTGAAACACCATTTTCTCCTCATTGAGACTGACCTTTTTTTGATTTTTTTAAAATCCATCTTGAACACAAGAGTGGTTTCTTTCCATCAGATTCTATTCTGAGGTTTGGTTTCATGGGGTTTTTGAGGGAAACTAGGAGAACTTGAGCAACTTCCTGGCTCTACTCCACTCCAAAACATCCACCAATTCTTTTTTAATTAAGAAACATTATATCCTCTGTAACTCTTATCATTACTTTGAATTATGAGCAAGTCTTTAACTATTGGATATTTGGTTGTTATATGTTTAAATATGGGGCCATTTTTTTGTGATTTTATTGACATGTGTACTATTTTTCTTGTATTTGAGTAACTATCTGAAGTTAATTATTAGTATAATTGAATGTTTCAAATACTTAGCAATAATCTGCTTAACATGGCACTGTATTAGGCCTTGTGGATATAATACAAAAGTGAAATGTGCATTTTTTGGGGAGATATAACATATAATTAAGCAATTACAAAATAGGGAGGAGGACCACCTTTTACTTATAGATATAAAAAAGGAGAGATTGGCATAGCATCCATAAAGATTTTGGACTGTGGCATATGGGAGATGAGGGAACTAGAATTGATTGGTTTCTATTACTTCAGTAAATTAGGAATTAAAGTAATATGTTCAGAGGGATTCGGGAAAGTGGCTTGAATAAAGTAAAGAAAATTTGTAACAATTTATCTAGGGAATGTGATAAAGAATCATGTGAGAATCAAAACATTATCATACAATTCTGAGGACATATCAGAGCTTAGATACTAAATTTGTCAAAGTCTCAGGTATTGTTAGAAATTGTTAATTTCTCCAATTGTGTTCAGTAAAACAGGAGTAGAGGCAGAAAAGAAGAGGTGAGATAAAATCTAGGGTTAAGGTTTGTTAAGGGCTACAAATTTAAAGGGCAAAATCTTTGAGGAAAGGGATTCCTATATTTATAGTGCTAACCAGTTAGCAATACCATAAAAACTGTGATATGTCATCTCATTTGCTAAATGCAACATATTGCAATGAAAAGAATCATTTTTACTCAAATGGAAAGAAAGTGCTGGAAACCCCCTTTATATGTGAAACTCCCTTGTATGCAAAGATCAATATAAACATGAAGTTCCTCTATATTTCTTACTGCAGATTCTGGATTTAACACATGTATGGAAAGTCATATCCCTGCCTTCTTTGCATGATAGTGCACATAAAGACTGCTTAACTAATGTTCCCCAAATGGTTGAATGCTGATTAAATATACCAAGTAGTAAGTTATAAAACAGAAAAAGAAAAATTTCCAATATCTTGTCCTGGAGAAAACAGTCCATTTCTTATGAGTGAATGCTACTTCCAAAAATCAATCCAGTCAATTTCATTTCTGTTATATATTTTTTTCTTAATGAGGAACCTATGAAACTAGAAATTGTATTTCATATTCATTGTCCCAGAAGCCCATTGCTATATATTACCTCACCTCTCATGTCCGTTTCTCAATTCCACTTGTTCTTTCATTCCTCTATCCCCAGTGAAATCAACAAATAATCCCTTTAAAATGCAAATATTGATATTTAAAATGATGGAATCTTTTTTTTTTTTTTGGTAAATTGAATTGTAAATTTGAAAGCAAATGAAAAAGTACAGTTTTAAAATCTGTTTTAATAAGTATATATGATTGTATAAAACAAGATTGACAAGGGAAGAAAGAAGCACACTTTCACATAGATAGAAGGTATTTTTTTTCCATTTATAATTCTGGATAGAATTCAGTACTAATAAGGACACATACAGACCACAGTTTTATGGATACAATAGCTAGATTCCATTATAAAGAGTTTCCCCCTTTATTTTATTCTGCATGTGAACAAAGAATCCTGCTTTCCTATGTTAAGGTATGTTAATTAGAAAGCTTCTTTCTGACTTGTACAAGAATAACAATTAACAATATTTTAAAATGAAACTTTCTAAGTTTATATCTAGGGTAATGAAAGAGCCAGAGTATTTCTGGCTAAGATTAAACCTATTGTTTTAATTATCTTTTTCTGATATCAATTTTGAAGTTTATTATCCTTGATAACTATTTGTTTTAGATTTAGAAGATTATTTATAATTCCTTTTTAACCTCATATAAGTATACTTAGCCTTCAAATTCAATTTTATATATTTTATAAAAAGCAAGTGAAGAAAACATCCATCCAAATAAAAAAAGAAATTATGTATATACTCCAAATAATCTTTGATTGGAAGGCAAATGAAATCACCTAATTTTGTGATTCTCAGTTTATTCATCTGCTATTATTTTCCTTTTTCAAAAGGTTGTTTCAAGGCCCTAGTAAAAATAAATAATGCTCATGATTTTAAAATGTTGAGTATTGTATAAATGTAAATTATTTTTGTTATTCATAAAACAGAGTATAATCTAATTTCCTAAGTCCATGAATATGGAATTCTCTTTTTATTGGTGGATATCAACTATTTTCATTTGGATTACAATTGAACCACAATATTAAAATTAAAAGCACCTGAATGTCATTTTTTAGATGAGAAAGCTGAAATCCAGAAAAGCAAGTGACTTGCCCAAAGTCACATACATATTAAGCAACAAAATTTTGAATACAAATTAAATAAACAAATCTAATTTTCCCCCATGTATCATATGACCTCTAATTTTTAAAAAAATCATTTGGGATAAACATTGATTTATGGTTATGAAAGTACAGTAAATTTATCTTCCTTTTGCCCCCTTGTGTCAATATTCCACTCAAATTTGTCAAAAGATACAATAATTGATATTTTATGTTACCCTTTTATTTCATTTTTTCCATCTATCTTTACAAAAAGAAATATTCCTCCAACCTAAATGATCCATATTAATAAAGATTTAGAAGTTGAACCAACTTCAGTTTTGGTACTTAGCACTAATAGCAATTCAACATCCATGCAGAAGATAATTTATCAGTCTATGGGAAATGAATATAAATTGCTTGCATTTTTGTTTTTCTTTCCAGTTATTTTTACCTTCTGAATCCAATTCTTCCTGTGCAATAAGAGAACTGTTTGGTTCTGCACACATATATTGTATGTAGGATATACTATAACCTATTTAACATGTAGAGGATTGCTTCCCATCTGGGGGAGGAGGTGGAGGGAGAGGGGAAAAATCGAAACAGAAGTGAGTACAAGGGATAATGTTGTAAAAAATTACCCTGGCATGGGTTCTGTCAATAAAAAGTTATTTTTAAAAAATAATTTGTCAGTCTAGTTTCTAGTCAGAAAACAACCCTCATGACAGGGTCACTGGTGGATTTCTTACAATTAATCTTCTTTTCATGAGGTTGAGACTACAGGTGATATCCTGACTATAAATTCTAACTGACATTATTATGATGGATAGATTACTAGAGTATTATAAATGATGTAAATATCTCAACTGCATAAAGAAACTAAATTTGTAGATTTATTGCGGAAGATACGTTAGTGTCTAGCTACAAAGAACTAATAAAGAACTGCAGAGAATGAAAAGTAAGTGAACTAGAGATATAATTGCAAAAAAAAAATATGCTTTGAATTTGGAGAAATAAGTAGAATTAAAATACAGTGGAGTTAAAGTGATGACAACAGACTCTTCAATTCACTTTAGCTACTCAGCATTTGAAATAATATCTTGATGAGGAAAATTCAGAAAGCTGAAAATCTCAACCAAAAAAATTCGGGTAATAATTTCTGTGTGATTCCAAAACTATTTGGTCTGAATGCCTGTCTGAACTGAAGTTTTCTCTCTGCTGGTATTTCAGCTGTTCTACTCTTACATTAGAAAAGCAGTATTGTACATAATGACAAGCTTGATCTTTTTGCTTATTTATTCTCATTCTTTGAAGCTAGGAAAATGATCCTTGGGGGAATTTTCTTCCTAAATATTTGTTCAGTTTTTATTCTGTCCAATACAATTCAATGAGACATTCAAATCATAGGTACTATAAAGGTAATATGCCTTGAATAAATATGTCTAGTAGTTGATTCAGCTTTAAATTGTGGTAGAAAATAGATTATGCCATCTCACTGACTTCAAGAAAAAATACTCTAAAGTCTCTAAAGAGAAAATTTAATTCTCACTTATTTCAAACTAGTCCTCTAACTTAAATAAAATGGCCATAATCTATTATTGAAGTCAAAGAATTGTTACTTATACTTTAATATATGCATAGATCTATAATTTATTTCATGAGTACTCTGTCCATCATTTCAGATCACAGTTCATTCATGCTTTTTCATCTTCTGTGACTTTTGTCTTTCTATACACACATGTGTATGCAAACACACATATATGTAATATATACAGTATGTTATAACATGCATATATGTATCTATATATGTAATGTATGTATGCATCTACAGGCATCTGTGTATGTATGTATGCTCACATATATGTACTCATACATATTTACAAATTCATTTCTTTCCTATATAGAAGGTGCATTTGGAAGTCAGTGACATTGAGGCTGTTCTATAATACTCAAATTTTTTTCACAATACTTGTCCACTTCACTGCCTAATTATACATTTTCCTGGACATATTACCTGTGTGTGTGTGTGTGTATATATTACATATATGCTTATATATGCCAATCATCATTAGTAATGTACTTCAAGCAATTTGCCTATGATGCATATATATGAGTCATATACAATGCAGATTTTTCAGAGATCATGTTATTCAATGAATCCTAGTCATAATGCATTACCAGAAGAAAGATGCTATTTTAGGAAAAGATTTTTTCTGTCATAGAGTAGATTGGTGTTATTGAAGATTTCCCATATATGCTCAAATCTTCCAGATTCTCCTTTGTATGGAAATCATTGTGCTAATTATATCAAGCTCTAGAATAACACAAGGCCTCCTCATTCAGGCACACACGTGTTCAAAATGGATCTATCTAAGAAATATGAAGTGGATAAGCGATACATTTTTGACCAGATTATAATGTGTAGTAGTGTAGTGTTCTCATGAAAATGTAATGATCTCTGTTCGTTTTCCTGGAGGTCTCTGGGAACAACCTTTATTTCAGTTCAGTAATCACCACAAGTACAGTCAGGTGTTAAAGTCCAAATCCTTTATTATCTCTTTCAAAGTCTTGTCTCCTTTCCTGGGGCTTGGTTAGCTTTCTTATACTCCAGATCAGGGTTCCTCAAACTTTTTAAATAGGGGGCCAGTTCACTGGCCTCAGTTGGAGGGCCAGACTAAAATAAAAAACAAAAACTTTGTTTTATGGGCCTTTAAATAAAGAAACTTTATAGCACTGAGTGAGGGGGATAAACGACCTCAGCTGCTGAATCTGGCCTGTGGGCCATAGTTTGAGGACCCCTGCTCCAGATCCTTTATTATCTCCTTCCTGGAGCTGGGTAGCTTTCTGGAGAGCCTTTCATTCTGGCCTGGTCTTAGTGGGGGAAGTGCAGGAGTCTAGGCCAGCCACCAGGAAGATTGAAGATCGAGTTAAATTTCTCCTCTTGGTTATGAGAACTTAAGCTGTTGCCGCCAGTCCTTTGCCTTCTCTCTGAATGTCTCTGACTCTCCCTGGCTGAGGCTTTTAGATTATATGCTCCACACTGAGTACAAACCAATCATTATATCACTAGGAAACCATTATTTGTTGTAGAATTAAATCGATGCTAAACTACATTTAACTATTGTCTCCTCAATTCCACTTAGTACCTTGTTTCAAGTTCTGGTCCATAATATCTCTTTGTAGGATTAAATCAATCATACTGAAGCATGCTAAATTTGATAACTATTTTCTCTATCAATTCCGTTGACTTAGTACCTTGTAAGAATCCTTTCTTTCAAGTTCAGATGGACAACCATAGTTTGATGGACAAACATCCAACTGTTGATGTAGTCTACAATAAACAAACATGCAATGTAAAAATCAGGCTGTGATCAGATTATAATAAGGGGAAAAGAGTGAACTAGTTTGTATTTTGGAAATTATGTGCTGTTTTCAATGACAAAATATTAGTATTTTTGTTGTTCAGTCATTTATTTATGGCCAACTTTGTAACATTATACACCATGGCACATTGGGATCTTCTATGCTCTATTATTTTCCAATGTCTATTCAAGCTCATATTCATTTCTTACACGACACTGTCTAGCCATCTCATCCTCTGATGTTGCCTTCTCCTTTTGTCTTCAATGTTTTATATTGTCAGGGTTTTTTTTAATGAGTACTGTATTTTTTCTTGTTTGGCTAAAGCATTTCACCCTCATCTTCATTATGTGACCTTCTAGTGAATAGCCTGAATTAAGTATCAACTGATTTGATATAAATTAAATATATTAAGTAATAATATATGACCTTCTCATGTGACTTTTCCAATTTTAAATCAACCAGTTGTACCATGTTCTATTTTAACTGTTGCTTCTGGACCTGCATATAGGTTACTTAGGAAACAGATAAATGATTCCATATTCCCATTTCATTGAAGACTTGCCACATGTTTGTTATGATCCACACAAAGACCTTAGTGTAATCAATGAAGCTAAAATAGATGTTTTTTCTGCAGCTCCCTTCTAATTAAGTGAATTTTGATAGTTTGGTCTGTAGTTCCTTCGACCCTTTGAAAACCAGTCTGCTCTTTTGATAATTTTTGATTCTTATATAGCTGAAGCCTAACTTGTAGAATCTTAGACAAAACCTTCCTAATCTGTGTAATGAGCACAATGTGAACATTCTTTGCTATAGTCTTTCTTTAGATTTGAGACATAAACTGACCTTTTCCAATCCATTGACCACTGTAAATTTTTCTAAATTTGGTGGTATACTGAGTACAGTACTTTATAATACCATCTTTTAGGATCAAAGTACTTTAGCTGAAATACCATATTATCTCCAGTAACCTTATTGTTAGCAATGCTTCCTAAATCCTACTTAATTTCATTCACAAATGTCTGGCTCTAGGTCAGTACTCATACAATTATGGTTATCTGTGTTGTTAATATATTTTTATATAGTTCTGTACATTTTTGCCACTTAATCTCTTGCACTTCTGTTAAATCTCTACCATTTTGGTCTTTTATCATGCCCATTTTTGCATGAAAAATTCCCTTGATATCTTTGATTTTCTTGAATGGATCTATTGTTTGTTTGTTTGTTTTTCATTCTATTTACTTCTTCTATTTCTTTCCATTGCTCATTTAAAGGAAATCTTATCTCTCTTTGCAATTCTCTAAAATTCGGCATTCAATTGGGTCTTTCTTTTTCTCTTTCAACTTTTGCTTTCATTCTTTTCTTAGCTACTTGTAAGTGTCATCAAACATCTATTTTGTTTTCTTAATTTTGGGGGGAGTGTTTTTTTGTTGATACTTTCTATACAATACTGTGAACTTCTCTACATAATCCTTTGAGAAATTTATCTAAAAAGTCTAATCACTTTAATATTAGAATCACCTCCATTTCATATTCATAAGGGATGTTATTTAGGTTATATTCATATGATTTGATGGTTTCTCCTACTTTCTTAAATGTGGTTCTTAATGATCTGAGCCAAAGCCTTTGTAGAATATATATTAAGTCTTCATAGAACTTATCAACTTTGACCTCTTTGGCATTAGTGATTGGAGCATATACTTGTATTGCTCTTTAAAAAACAAAACAAAACAAAACAAAAAAACCCTCTATTGAACTAAATACAAAATAAGAAAAAGCAATAGAAAAAAAAGACGGAAAAGGAAAATAAAAAACAAATCAAAACATAGTTATGTGCCCAGCAAAACAACAGAGAGGATTCAAAATATATGAGAATAAATTTCCATTTCAAGAAAGCATATATAATAATTCAAGAAATTATATTCAGGAGTATCCATCTTTTTTTTTTTTTTTTTTTGCTTCTTTGAAGGGTATTCTTTTGTTCCCTGCTGTATACTTTTTACTTTATTATTTTACTTTATTATTAATTCCTCCTACTTCTTCCAGGCAGACTACACACACACACACACACACACACACACACACACACATATAGACATAGACATATACATACATATACACATATACAACAGTCATATTTACACATGCCCATACAATATATGTATATCTATATACACACATATATAGACCTATATGCATACATATCCACATATACTCAATTATACATGTACACATATGTGTATATACACACATGTGGTTACCCATATGCAAACATGCATTTAAAATAATATTATATAATTGACATATAATGTAGATTTATTTTCTGATTGAATCTTTGATTTTGACTTTGACTTAGATCAGTCATTATACTAGCCCTACTTTTTTTTCTTTAAATGTATTATATTAAAAAAGGAAAAAAAAATAGAAAAGCAATACAAAACAAAAGAGAACATTGTCATGTGCTCAGCAGAACATCAGACAAAATTCAAAATATATAGCAAAAAATTACCAGTTCAAAAAAAGTATAAATATGTTAGTAAAATAAATTATTTTCATGTGTATTCATCTTTTCTTTAATTCCATATAAATTGTTTTTTTGTTTTTTTGTTTGTTTTGTTGTTGTTATTATCTGCTAACTTATTTTCTAACAAATTCCACTTCTGATCCTTGTTGTGGTATTTCTATATATCTCTTATTGCTTTCTACTTTAATTGTGTTCCTTAACTTGTCTTGCTATTAATTAACTTCTCCACACTCATGGATCCCTCTCTTATCTTCTCCCCTCACACTTCCTTCTCCTTTTATTCCTTACCCATTAATCTACACACCTTGGATCACTGTCATAAATCTACACATCCTTCTATACCTCACCTTGATTTTTAAAAAAATTCTTCTATAAATTCCCTCTTGGCAGTAAACCATCTAATATCACTCTTTGGGGTAGAAGAACTTTTTTTTTTTTAAATTCACTGTCCTTCTCTGAAGATGAACCCTGGTCTTTGCTATTCCCAAGGTATGCTTTCATAAGTATATTCTTTCTTCTTGGTGATTATACACACACACACACACACACACACACACAAACATATATATATATATATACTATGACTAGTTTATTTGAATTAAATACAATAATAGCTTTTTATTTTACAAAATACATACAAAAATATTTTTCAATATTCTTGCACTTGCACATCTTGTGTTCAAGTTTTTCTTCCTCCTTCATTCCTTCTCCCACCCCCTAGATAGGTAAGTAATCTAATATGGGTTAAACAAGTGCAATTCTTTTAAACATATTACTGCATTTATCATGCTATGCAAGAAAAATTAGATAAAAGGGGGAAATGAACAAGAAAAAATAACAAACAAACCACAACAAAAAGATGAAAATATTGTGCTGTGAAATACATTCAATTTCCACACTTCTTTCTCTGGATGTGCATGGGTCTTTCTGTCATAAGTCTATTGGAATTGCCTTGAAACAACTAATTGTTGAAAATGGCCAAGAGCTGATAATCACAATCTTCTTGTTGTACACAATGTTCTCTTAGTTTTACTCACTTCATTTAGCATCAGATCATGGAAGCATTTTCAGGCTTTTCTGAAATCAGCCTGCTCATCATTTCTTATAAAAACACTAACATATCATTATATTCATATTCCATAATTTATTTAGCCACTCCCCAACTGATAGGAATCCTGTAAGTTTCCAGATCCTTGACCCTACAAACATTTTTTTCACATGTGGTTTTTTCCCCCTTTTTTTATGATTTCTTTGTAGAACAGATCAAGTATAGACACTGATGAAGCAAAGGGTATGCACAATTTGAGAGCCCTCTGGACATAGTTCCAAATTGCTCTCCAGAATGATTGCATCAGTTCACAACTTCACCAAAAATGTCTTAGTGTCCCAATTTTCCCACATCCCCTTCCAAATTTATAATTATCTTTTGCTGTCATATTAGAAAATCTGAGAGAAGTGAGATGGTACCTCAAATTTGCATTTTTCTAATTGGTAGTGACAGAGCATTTTTATGTGACTAGAATAACTTTAATTTCTTAATTGGAACATTTTTCTGTCATATCCTTTCACCATTTAGTTCGGGAAAGACTTATTCTTATAAATTTGGAGGTCTTTATCAGAAACACTCTGTAAATTGCCATCCTTCCCCTTCTCTTCCTCCCCAGTTTTCTGCTTCCCTTCTATTCTTGGTTTCATTGATTTTGTTTGTTAAAAAAAAAAAAAAAAAAAAAAAAAACTTTTAATACAATCAAAATTATCCATTTTGTATCTCATAATGTTGTCTAATTCTTCTTTGAACAAAAATTTCTCTGTTCTCCGTAGATCTGAAATATAGACTATTCCAAGCCCTACTAATTTCCTGTATCACCTTTATGTCTATATCATGAAACTATTTTGACCTTATCATGGTGTTAGATGTTGGTCAATGCCTAATTTCTGTCAAAATTTTGCCAAATAGTGATTCTCATTTCCAGAAGCTGAAATCTTTGGGTTTATCAAACACTAGATTACTATAGTCATTAATTATTGTGCCTTGTGAACTTAATCTATTCCATTGATTAACTACTGCATTTCTTAGCCACTGCCAAATTCTTTTGATGACTGATGCTTTATAATATAGTATTTCGAATGGATGCCCATCAATTGGAGAATGGTTGAGTAATTGTGGTATATGAATATTATGGAATATTATTGTTCTATAAGAAATGACCAGCAGGATGAATACAGAGAGGATTGGTGAGACTTACATGAACTGATGCTAAGTGAAATGAGCAGAACCAGGGGATCATTATATACCTCAACAACGAAACTATATGAGAATGTATTCTGATGGAAGTGGATCTCTTCAATAAAGAGATCTAATTCAATTTTAATTGATCAAGGATGGACAGAAGCAGCTACACCCAAAGAAAGAACACTGGGAAATGAATATAAACTGCTTGCATTTTTGTTTTTCTTCCCAGGTTATTTATATCTTCTGAATCCAATTCTCCCTGTGCAACAAGAGAACTGTTTGGTTCTGCACACATATATTATATCTAGGATATACTATAACCTATTCAACATGTATAGGACTGCTTGCCATTTGGGGGAGGGGGTGGAGGAAAGAAGGGGAAAAATCAGAACAGAAGTGAATGCAAGGGATAATGTTGTAAAAAAAATATCCTGGCATGGGTTCTGTCAATAAAAAGTTATTTAAAAAAAATAATAATATAATATTAGGTCTGGTATTACTAGGCCACCTTCATTTCCATGTTTTTCATTAATTCCCTTGATTATTGACCTTTTGTTCTTCCAGATCAATCTTGCTATTTTTCCAGCTCTACATTGTAATTTATTGGCATTTTGATTTGTTTGGCAATGAATAAGTGGATTAATTTAGGGAAAAATTGTTTTATTATATTATGTTCATTTACTCATGAGCATTCAATATTCTTCCAATGGTTTAGATCTAATATTATTGTGTGAAGAGTGTTTTGTAATTGTGTTCATATAGTCCCTGGCTTTGATTTGGCAGGTAGATTCACAAATACTTTATATTATCTTCAGTTATTTTAAACCGAATTTCTCTTTATGTCTCTTGCGGCTGGACTTTGTGGGTAACATATTGAAATGCTGAAGATTTATGTGGGTTTATTTTTATTTACATTTTATTTATATCTTGTAACTTTGCTAAAGTTGTGAATTGTTTCTAGTAGTTTTTAAGTGATTCTCTAGGTTTCTCTAAGTAAGTCATCATATGGTCTGTAAAGAGTGATAATTTTGTTTCCTTATTACCCATAATAATTATTTCAAATTCTTTTGCTTCTCTTTTAGATAAAGTTAACGTTCTTAATGCAATGTTGAACACTAGTGGTAAGAGTGGGCATATTTGTTTTACCCCTGATCTTATTGGAAAGGCCTCTAGTTTAATCCCTATTACATCTGATGCTTGCTGATGGTTTTGGATAGTTGTTACTTATCATTTTAAGGAAAACTCCCTTTATTCCTTTGTTCTCTAGTGTTTTTAATAGGAAGGGGTATTGAAATTTTGTCAAATTTTTTTCTGTATTTACTTAGATAATCATATAATTTATTTGTTTAGTTATGCTAATAGTTTTCTTAATATTGAAGCTATCCTGCATTCTTGGTATAAATTCCACTTCTTCATAGCATATTATCCTGTGGATAACTTGCTGTAATCTCTTTGCTAATATTTCATTTAAAATTTTTGTATCAATATTCATTAGGAAAATTGGTCTATAAGTTTCTTTCTCTGTTTTGATCCTACCTGATTTAGGTATCAACAGAATATCTATGTCACAAAAGGAATTAATAGGATTCCTTTTTCCTCTATTTTTCTAAGTAATCTGTATTGTATTGGAATAAACTGCTTTCTTCTTTCATTATTCTAATCAAATTTATAAAATATTTTTCTATTTTGTTATTTTTTAAAAAGCAACTCACTTTTGCATATTAGTTTAATAGTTTTCTTACTTTGAATTTTATTGATCTCTCCTATGTTACCAGAATTTCAAATCTGATATTTAATTGGTTTTGGTTTTGTTCTTTTCTTAGCTTTTTTAGTTGCATACTTAGTTCATTGTTCTTCTCCTTCTCTATTTTATTCATGTATGCATGGAAAGATATAAAATTTCCTCAGAGAACTGTTTTGCCTGTATCCCAAATTTTGGTGTGTTGACTCTATAATTCTATAATTTCTATAATTTGTTCTTTCAGATTAGATTATTTAGTTTCCAATTAATTTTGGCCTATTTTCCCATGGCTTTATTACAAATAAATTTTATTGCATCGTAATCTGGAAAGGATGAATGTGCTTTTCTGCCTTTCTGCAGTTTACTGTAGGATTTTTATGTCCTAATAAATAATCAATTTTTTTATAGTTACCATGTGCCCCTGAGAAAAACTTTACATATATATGATATTCCTTTCTATCTATGTCTATCTATGTCCTAATACATAATGAATTTTTCTAAGTGTCATGTGCCACTGAGAAAAAATATATTCCTTTCTATCAATTTTCTATTCAATTTTCTCCAAAAGTCTGTCATACTTAACTTTTCTAAAATTCTATTTACCTACATAACTTGATTTTTATTTATTATGTGGTTCAATTTATCTAGTTCCAATAGAAAGAGTTGAAATCCCATACTAGTATAGTTTTGCTATTTCTTCTTGCAACTCGTTTATTTGGGAATGTGGATGCTGTACCACAAGGGTGCATATGTTTTGTAATGATATTACTTCAGTGTCTATAATACTCTTTAACGAGATGTAGTTTCCTTCCTTGAGCTCTTTTAGATATATTTTTACTTTTGTTTGTTCAGAAATCAAGATTACAACCCTTGCTTTTTATTTTAAATTCTGCTCCAGAATTTTACCTATATTCTTTATGTATCTCTCTGCTTCAGATGTGTTTCTTGTGAACAATGTATTGTAGGATACTTGCTTTTAATTCTCTCTGTTCTCCACTTCTGTTTCAAGGGAGAGTTCATCTTATTCCAATTCAATATTTAAATTACTAACTCTGTATTTCTTGTCATACTATTTTCCTATCATCTTCCTACTATTATCCCTCCCCTTTTTTAGTCCCAAGCTCCTTTCTTATCCCTTTCCCCTTACTTCTGCCTCTCCCTTTGTCTTTCCCTTTCCCCAAGTTTTTATACCAAACAAAGTATTTATTATATTCCTACTTTCAGCCAAACCCAGTGAGATCAAGGTTCAAACAGCTCATTCCTCTTCCTTCTTTCCCTCATTTGTAATAGGTCTTTAGTGTATCATGCATTGCAATTCACCTCTAAATATATTCCTGAGAAAGATGCTGTTCTCAAAAGTTACATATATCATCTTCCCATGTAGGGATGTAAACATTCAAACCTTTAAAAATAGGTTTTTTTTTTTCCCTCCCTTTTTACTTTCTTATGCTTCTCTTGAGTCTTGAATTTAGACATCAAATTTTTTATTCAACCAGTACTTTCTGCCCTTTCTTCCTTCCATGCCATGCTTGTGCTGACCTGCATTCCCCCCTGTCCAATTGTGACAAAACTTTCTTGAATTCCTTCCAAGATATCTCATGCTGGGAAATTATTACACTTTGAATATTTGGGTCCTGTCATAGAAAAAGCTGTTTAGAAGCTTGGCCTACTATTGATTCTAAAGAAGCTGGGGAGAACTCAGGCAAAGTCCTGTATACTTTTAATCATCTCTGTCTCTCAATACACAAGTCTGCTGGTTCTTTAAAAAAAAATGCAAAATTTTAGTGTAAGTACTTCTAATGATGAGGTGGGAGGATAGTGCTCTAGCATCACTTCAGCTCTCACCTCTGACTTCAAATCTCAAGAAGCTTTACCTTCCTTTAAGCAGCCAGCAATGTCTTTGTCTCACTGATTCTGCACTCAATAATTTTCTCTTCTATTGGATATGAGGGTTACTCCATGTCTTCTAAAGAATTGTACCCCCAATTACATATATACTTATTCTCAGAATTAAATTCAATCTTTATATCTATTTAAACTCACAAACTCAAGATATTTATGTTTAATCATTCCTTTTTCTGATTGACCACAATTAGCTTTGCTTGGTTTATAATAAGAATATCATTATAAAAGAAAAAAAGAAGAAGAAAAAACTCACCAAAATGCATGTGCTTTAAGGTACAACAAAAAGAACAAAATAATGTAGAGTGATCATTGACCAACATTTTCAGAACTCTATACATAGCATGATGCAAGGGGGAATGCAAATAGTAAAGAGATAAGGGTATTTTTTTTTTAATTATAGCTTTTTATTTACAAGATATATGCATGGGTAATTTTTTTTTCAGAAGGGACAACTTCAAAAGCTTTTGTTCCAATTTCTCCCCTCCTTCCGCCCACTCCCTCCCCCAGATGGCAAGAAGACCAATACATGTTAAATATGCTAAAATATATGTTAAATACAATATATGTATAGGGACTTCCGGCCAAGATGGCGGAGAGGAAATACACTTCTGTGTAACCTCCGTGTTTTTCTCTCACTATTCATTTCATTTCATGCCTCTGAATTAATGCTCGACTGAAAAAAAAACCATACAATTACTTACCAAGAGAAGCCATCCTTGAGACTCGTCAAGAAAGGTCTGTTTTTGCGCGAGGGCGGGGATGGTATTTGGAAGCAGTCTGAGGGCAGCAGCTGCAACCAGAGCACAGATAGCAGCTCAGAACCGGGTAGAGCAGAGAGGGGGTGGGGCGCGATCGCAGCCGTCTCTGCGGGGAGAGCTTTGCTACAGGAGCAAGTCAGCAGCCCAGCAGAGAAGCTAAAAACATCGGGGGTGAAGAATACAACCCCAAACAGCTGGAGTCTCTCGGGACCTGGCCACCCCTCCCCCACAGTGTCTTAGCCTGCTCGGATCTCAGAGCGCTTGGATCTCAGCGCGCAGGCGCCATAGCACAGTAGGACCCGTGCTATTATAGCTTTTATAATAGCTTTTATACAGATAAAGAGCAGACTCCAAACCCTGAGGAGACTAAAAACAAACAGTCCCCAGGTGAATCCCCAAAGGAGGAGACCATATGTCCCTCAGCACAGAAGAATCTCATGGAGGAAATTAAAAAGGCTCTCACAAGGGAGCTAGAAGAAAAATGGGAAAAGGAGAGGGAGGCTCTGCAAAAGGGGAAGGAGGCTTGGCAAAAGGAGAAGGAGGCTTTGCAAAAGGAGAGGGAGACTTGGCAAAAGGAGAGGGAGGCTCTGCAAAAGGAGAGGGAGGCTTGGCAAAAGAGCCTGGAGAAGTCAGTTAAAGAGAGAGTGGATAAAGAAACCAAATCCTTGAAAAATAGGATTGGTGAACTGGAAAACAAAATTGGCGAAATGGAAAAAAATTCCACAGAACAAAAGAACTCAATTGGACAATTAGAAAAAGATCTTAAAAAAGTGAGTGAAGAAAATACCTCACTGAAAATCAGGGTCGAACAATTGGAATTGAATGACTCGAAGAGACAAGAAGAATCAGTCAAGCAAATCCAAAAAAATCAAACAATGGAAAAGGATGTGAAATACCTTCTGGGGAAGACAACAGACCTGGAAAACAGATCCAGGAGAGACAACCTGAGAATCATCGGACTTCCAGAAAAGTATGATGAAAAAAAGAGCCTGGACACTATTTTCCAGGAAATTATCAAAGAGAACTGCCCAGAAGTCATAGAAACAGAAGGTAAAATAGACATTGAAAGAATTCATCGATCCCCTACTGAAAGGGATCCTAAAATCAAAACACCAAGGAATATAGTGGCCAAATGCCAGAACCCTCAGGCAAAGGAAAAAATACTGCAAGCGGCTAGAAAAACCCAATTCAAGTATCAAGGAGCCACAATAAGGATCACCCAGGATCTGGCAGCATCCACATTAAAGGATCGAAGGGCCTGGAATATGATATTCCGAAAGGCTAAGGAACTTGGTATGCAACCAAAAATAAGTTACCCAGCAAGAATGAACATCTTTTTCCAGGGAAGAAGATGGACATTCAACGAAATAAGCGAATTTCATCTATTTCTGATGAAAAAGCCAGAACTTAACAAAAAATTTGATCTACAAGCACAGAACTCAAGAGAAATCTAAAAAGGTAAAGATTAATCTTGGGAACTATATTTCGGCTGTAAAGATGTATAAAGAATACATGTATACCTTGTTCTAGAAACTAGATGTGGAAAGGACATTGTACTAGAAAAAAGGGAAAGTGGGGGTACTACATTTCATGAAGAGGCAAAGAAAACCTATTATATCTGAGAGAAAGAATGGAGAGGGATGAAAATAGTGAGTATTTTACTGCTTTCAGAATTGGCATTAAGAGAAGAATTTTAGACATATTCAATCTATGGTGAAACTTCTCCCACCTCATTGAAAAGTGAGAAGGGAAAAGTGAAAAAGGAAGGAATAAGCTAAGTGGAAGGGAATACGGTAACTGGAGGGAAAGGGGCAAGTTGGGGGGGGGGACTCTAAGGGGGGGAGGGATACTGAAAAAGGGAGGGCTGTGAGAAGCAAGGGGAGCTCACAAGCTTAATACTGGGAAGGGGGGTAAGGGAGTAAGAAGGGAGAAAAGCATAAACCGGGGTTAACAAGATGGCAAGTAATACAGAATTGGTCATTTTAACCATAAATGTGAACGGGGTAAACTCCTCTATAAAGAGGAAGCGGTTAGCAGAATGGATTAAAAGCCAGAATCCTACAATATGTTGTATACAGGAAACACACCTGAAGCGGGGTGATACATGTAGGTTAAAGGTAAAAGGTTGGGGCAAAACCTACTATGCTTCAGGTGAAGCCAAAAAAGCAGGGGTAGCCATCCTGATCTCAGATCAAGCTAAAGCAAAAATTGATCTAATCAAAAGAGATAAGGAAGGGCACTATATCTTGCTAAAGGGTAGAATGAATAATGAAGAAGTATCTATATTAAATATATATGCACCAAGTAGTGTAGCATCTAAATTCTTAAAAGAGAAATTAAGAGAGCTGCAAGAAGAAATAGACAGTAAAACTATAATAGTGGGAGATCTCAACCTTGCACTCTCAGAATTAGATAAATCAAACCACAAAATAAATAAGAAAGAAGTCAAAGAGATAAATAGAATACTAGAAAAATTAGATATGATAGATCTCTGGAGAAAATGTAATGGGGACAGAAAGGAGTACACCTTCTTTTCAGCAGTTCATGGAACTTATACAAAAATTGATCATATATTAGGACATAAAAACCTCAAACTCAAATGCAGTAAGGCAGAAATAGTGAATGCATCCTTTTCAGACCATGATGCATTGAAAATTACATTCAATAAAAAGCCACAGGAAAGTAGACAAAAAAATAATTGGAAACTAAATAATCTCATACTAAAGAATGATTGGGTGAAACAGCAAATTATAGACATAATTAATAACTTCATCGAAGAAAATGATAATAATGAGACATCATACCAAAATGTATGGGATGCAGCCAAAGCATTAATAAGGGGAAATCTCATATCTCTAGAGGCCTATTTGTATAAAATAGAGAAAGAGAAGGTCAATGAATTGGGCTTGCAACTAAAAATGCTAGAAAAGGAACAAATTAAAAACCCCCAATCAAACACTAAACTTGAAATTCAAAAAATAAAAGGAGAAATCAATAAAATTGAAAGTAAAAAAACTATTGAATTGATTAATAAAACTAAGAGTTGGTTCTATGAAAAAACCAACAAAATAGACAAACCCTTAGTAAATCTGATTAAAAAAAGGAAAGAGGAAAATCAAATTGTTAGTCTTAAAAATGAAAAGGGAGAACTCACCACTAACGAAGAGGAAATTAGAGCAATAATTAGGAGTTACTTTGCCCAACTTTACGCCAATAAATTCGACAACTTAAATGAAATAGAAGGATACCTCCAAAAATATAGCTTGCCTAAACTAACAGAGGAAGAAGTAAATATCCTAAACACTCCTATCTCAGAAAAAGAAATAGAACAAACTATCAATCAACTCCCTAAGAAAAAAACCCCAGGACCAGATGGATTTACATCTGAATTCTATCAAACATTTAAAGATCAATTAACTCCAATGCTAAATAAACTATTTGAAGAAGTAGGGATTGAAGGAGTCCTACCAAACTCCTTTTATGACACAGATATGGTACTGATACCTAAACCAGGTAGGCTGAAAACAGAGAAAGAAAATTATAGACCAATCTCCCTAATGAATATTGATGCTAAAATCTTAAATAAAATATTAGCAAAAAGATTACAGAAAATCATCCCCAGGATAATACACTATGACCAAGTAGGATTTATACCAGGAATGCAGGGCTGGTTCAATATTAGGAAAACTATTAACATAATTGACTATATCAACAACCAACCAAACAAAAACCATATGATCATCTCAATAGATGCAGAAAAAGCATTTGATAAAATCCAACAGCCATTCCTAATAAAAACACTTGAGAGCATAGGAATAAAAGGACTTTTCCTTAAAATAGTTAGGAGCATATATTTTAAACCTTCAGTAAGCATCATATGCAATGGGGAAAAACTGGAACCTTTTCCGGTAAGATCTGGAGTGAAGCAAGTTTGACCACTATCACCATTATTATTCAATATTGTATTAGAAACACTGGCCTCTGCAATAAGAGTCGAGAAAGAGATTAAAGGAATTAGAGTAGGCAATGAGGAAACCAAACTATCACTCTTTGCAGATGATATGATGGTATACCTAGAAAACCCCAGAGATTCTACTAAAAAGCTATTAGAAATAATTCATAATTTTAGCAAAGTAGCAGGATACAAAATAAATCCCCATAAATCCTCAGCATTCTTATACACCACCAACAAAATCCAAGAGCAAGAGATACAAAGAGAAATTCCATTCAAAATAACTGTTGATAGCATAAACTATTTGGGAATCTACCTACCAAAGGAAAGTCAGGAATTATATGAGCAAAATTACAAAAAAGTTTTCACACAAATAAAGTCAGACTTAAATAATTGGAAAAATATTAAGTGCTCTTGGATAGGCCGAGCAAATATAATAAAGATGACAATACTCCCTAAACTAATCTATTTATTTAGTGCTATACCAATCAGACTTCCAAGAAAATATTTTAATGATTTAGAAAAAATAACAACAAAATTCATATGGAACAATAAAAAGTCAAGAATCTCAAGGGAATTAATGAAAAAAAATCAAATGAAGGTGGTCTAGCTGTACCTGATCTAAAATTATATTATAAAGCAGCAGTCACCAAAACCATCTGGTATTGGCTTAGAAATAGATTAGTTGATCAGTGGAAAAGGTTAGGTTCATAAGACAGAATAATCAACTATAGTAATCTAGTGTTTGACAAACCCAAAGATTCTAAATTTTGGGATAAGATTTCATTATTTGATAAAAACTGCTGGGATAACTGGAAATTAGTATGGCAGAAATTAGGCAAGGACCCACACTTAACACCACATACCAAGATAAGATCAAAATGGGTCCATGACCTAGGCATAAAGAACGAGATTATAAATAAATTAGAGGAACATAGGATAGTTTATCTCTCATACTTGTGGAGGAGAAAGAAATTTGTGACCAAAGATGAACTAGAGACCATTACCAATCACAAAATAGAAAATTTTGATTATATCAAATTAAAAAGCCTTTGTACAAACAGAACAAATGCAAACAAGATTAGTAGGGAAGTAACAAACTGGAAAAACATCTTTACAATTAAAGGTTCTGATAAAGGCCTCATTTCCAAAATATATAGAGAACTGACTCAAATTTATAAAAAATCAAGCCATTCTCCAATTGATAAATGGTCAAAGGATATGAACAGACAATTTTCAGATGAAGAAATTGAAACTATTACCACTCACATGAAAGAGTGTTCCAAATCACTATTGATCAGAGAAATGCAAATTAAGACAACTCTGAGATATCACTACATACCTGTCAGATTGGCTAAGATGACAGGAAAAAATAATGATGAATGTTGGAGGGGATGCGGGAAAACGGGGACACTGATGCATTGTTGGTGGAGTTGTGAACGAATCCAGCATTCTGGAGAGCGATCTGGAATTATGCCCAAAAAGTTATCAAACTGTGCATACCCTTTGATCCAGCAGTGTTTCTATTGGGCTTATACCCAAAGAGATACTAAAAAAGGGAAGGGGACCTGTATGTGCCAAAATGTTTGTAGCAGCCCTGTTTGTAGTGGCTAGAAACTGGAAAATGAATGGATGCCCATCAATTGGAGAATGGCTGGGTAAATTGTGGTATATGAATGTTATGGAATATTATTGCTCTGTAAGGAATGACCAGCAGGATGAATACAGAGAGGCTTGGAGAGACCTACATGGACTGATGCTAAGTGAGATGAGCAGAACCAGGAGATCATTATACACTTCGACAACGATATTGTATGAGGATGTATTCTGATGGAAGTGGATTTCTCTGACAAAGAGACTTAACTGAGTTTCATTGGAGAAATGATGGACAGAAACAGCTACACCCAAAGAAGGAATACTGGGAAATGAATGTGAACTATTTGCATTTTTGATTTTCTTCCCGAGTTATTTTTACCTTCTGAATCCAATTCTCCCTGTGCAACAAGAGAACTGTTCGGTTCTGCAAATATTTATTGTATCTAGGATATACTGCAACACATTTAACATATATAGGACTGCTTGCCATCCTGGGGGGGGGGGAGGGAGGGAGGGGAAAAAACGAAACATAAGTGATTGCAAGGGATAATGTCGTGTAAAAATTATCCTGGCATGGATTCTGTCAATACAAAGTTATTATTAAATAAAATAAAATTTAAAAAAAAAACAAAACAAAACAAAAAAACAATATATGTATAGATATCCATACACTTATTTTGAGGCACAAGAAGAATCAGACTATGAAAAAATGTACAATTAACGAGTGAAGGAAATCAAAAATGGAAGCAGACAAAAACATAGGGATTGGAAATGCTATGTAGTGGTACACAATAATTTCCCAGAGTTCTTTCACTAGGTGTGCTGGTTCTACTCATGACTGAACAAATGGAATTGATTTGGTTCATCTCATTGTTGAAGGGAGCCATGTCCATCAGAACTGATCATCATATAGTATGATTGTTGAAGTATATAATGATCTCCTCCTGGTCCTGCTCATTATACTCAGCTTCAGTTCATGTAAGTCTCGCCAGGCCTTTCTGAAATCGTCCTGTTGATCAATTCTTACAGAACAATAATATTCTATAACATTCATATACCACAATTTATTCAGCCATTCTCCAATTGATGGGCATCCACTCAGTTTCCAGTTTCTGGCCACTACAAAGAGGGCTGATACAAATATTCCTGAACATACAGGTCCCTTTTCTTTCATTAAGATTTCTTTGGGATACAAGCCCAATAGTAACACTGATGGATCAAAGGGTATGCACAGTTTGGTAACTTTTTGAGCATAGTTCCAAATAGCTCTCCAGAATGGTTGGATGTATTCAGAATTCCACCAACAATGTATGAGTGTCCAAGTTTTCCCACATCTCCTCAACATTCAATATTACCTTTTTTTGTCATCCTAGCCAATCTGGAAGGTTTGTAGTGGTATCTCAGAGTTGTCTTAATCTGCATTTCTCTGATTAATAATGATTGGAGTATCTTTTCACATAGCTAGAAATAGTTTCAATTTCTTCATCTGAAAAGTGTCTGTTAATATCCTTTGACCATTTATTAATTGATGAATGGCTTGATTTCTTATAAATTTGAGTCAATTCTCTATATATTTTGGAAATGAGGCCTCTATCAGAACCTTAGACTGTAAAAATGTTTTCCCAGTTTATTGTTTCCCTTCTAATCTTGTCTGCATTAGTTTTGTTTGTACAAAAGCTTTTCAATGTGATATAATCAAAATTTTCTTTTTTTGTGTGATTAATAATGATCTCTAGTTCTTCTTTGGTCACAAATTCCTTCCTCCACCACAGGTCTGAGAGTAAACTATCCTATGTTCTTCTAATTTATTTATAATCTCATTCTTTAAGCCTAGATAATGAACCCATTTTGACCTTATCTTGGTGTATGGTGTTAAGAGTAGGTGGATGCTTAGTTTCTGGCATACTAATTTCTAATTTCTCCAGCAGTTTTTGGCAGACAGTGAATTCTTGTCCCAAAAGCTGGAGTCTTTGGGTTTGTCAAACACTAGATTATTAAAGTTATTGACTATTTTGTCCTTTGAACCTAACATATTCCACTGATAAACTAGTTTATTTCTTAGCCAATACCAAATGGGTTTGGTCACCACTGCTTTATAATATAGTTTTAGATCTGATACAGCTAGACTGCCTTCATTTGATTTTTTCTTTTCATTAGTTCCCTTGAAAGTCTTGACCTTTTTTTCTTCCAAATGACTTTTGTTATTTTTTTCTAGATCATTAAAATATTTTTTTGGGGGGGTTGATTGGCAAAGCACTAAAATAAAAGATTAGTTTAGGTCTATTGTCATCTTTATTATATTTGCTAGACCTATCCAAGAGCACTTAGTATTTTTCCAATTGCTTAGATCTGACTTTATGTGTGTGGAAAGTATTTTGTGGTTTTGCTCATATAGTTGCTGACTTTCCCTTCACAGATAGATTCCCAGATATTTTATACTATCAATAGTTATTTTAAATGGAATTTCTCTTTGTAACTCTAACTGTTGGATTTTGTTAGTGATATATAGGAATGGTGATGTCTTGGGTGGGCTTATTTTGAATCCTGCAACTTTGCTAAAGGTGTGGATTATTTCTAATAGCTTTTTAGTAGACTCTCTAGGGTTCTTTAAATATATCATCATATCATCTGCAAAGAGCAATAATGTGGTTTCCTCATTATCTATTCTAATTCCTTTAATCTTTTTCTCAACTCTTATTGCCCAAGTTAGCATTTCTAATACAATATTGAATAGTAATGGTGATAGTGGGCAATCTTGTTTCACTCCTAATCTTATTGGGAATGGTTCCAGTTTATCACCATTATATATGAAGCTTACTGATGGTTTTAAAGAGATGCTGCTGATTATTTTAAGGAAAAGTCCATTTATTCATATACTCTCAAGTGTTTTTAATAGGAATGGATGTTGGATTTTATCAAGTGCTTTTTCTGCATCTATTGAGATGATCATATAGTTTTTGTTAATTTGGTTACTGATATAGTCAATTATGCTAAAAGTTTTCCTAATATTGAATCAGCTTTGCAGTACTGGTATACATCCTACTTTGTCATGGTGTATTATCCTGGGGTAAATTTTCCGTAATCTTTTTGCTAATATTTTACTTAAGATTTTAGTATCAATATTCATTAGGGAGATTGGTTTATAATTTTCTTTTTCTGTTTTGAACCTACCTGGTTTAGTTAACAATCCCATATCTGTGTCATAAAAGGAAATTGGTAGGACTCCTTCATTCCCTATTTTTTCAAATAGTTTATATAGCATTGGAGTTAATTGTTCTTTAAATGTTTGGTAGAATTTAGATGTAAATCCATCTGGTCTTGGGATTTTTTTCTTAGGAGTTGATTAATAGCTTGTTCTAATTCTTTTCCTAAAATGGGACTATTCGAGCAATTTACTTCCTCCTCTGTTAATCAGGGAAGCCTATATTTTTGAAGGTAGCCATCAATTTCCCTTAGTTTATCAAATTTATTGTCATAAAATTGGGCAAAATAACTCCTAATTATTGCTCTAATTTCCTCTTCATTGGTGGAAAGTTCTCCCTTTTTATTTTTAAGACTAACAATTTTATTTTCCTCTTTCCTTTTTCTAATCAGATTTACCAAAGATTTATTGATTTTATTTTTTTTCATAAAACCAACTCTCAGTTTTATTTATTAATTCAAAAGTTTTTTTTTTAACTTTCAGTTATATCAATATCTCCTTTTAATTTTAGAATTTCAAGTTCAGTATTTGATTGGGGATTTTTAATTTGGTCTTTCTATAGCTTTTCAATTTTCAAGCCCAATTAATTTATCTTCTCTTTCTCTATTTTATTCAAGTAAGTGTCTAAAGATTTAAAATTTCCCTTTATTACTGCTTTGGCTGCATCCAAATAATTTTGGGATGTCTCATTATTGTCATTATCTTAAGTGAAATTATTAATTTTGCCTATAATTTTCTGTTTCACCTAATCATTCTTTGGGATAAAATTATTTAGTTTCCAATTACTTTTTCGTCTATTTACCCTTAGCTCTTTGTTGAATGTAGTTTTTGTTGCATGGTGATCTGAAAAGAATGCAATTTACTCTTTCTCCCTTTTTGCATTTCATTTCGAGGTCTTTATGTCCTAATATATGGTCAATTTTTATATAGTTCCATGAACTGCTGAGAAGAAAGTGTACTCCTTTTTGTCTCCATTCAGTTTTCTCCAAAGATGTATTATATCTAACTTTTCTAATATTCTATTTACCTCTTTAACTTCTTTCTTATTTGTCCTGCAGTTTGATTTATCTAATTCTGAGAGTGCAAGGTTGAGATCTCTCACTATTTTAATTTTACTGTCTATTTCTTCTTGCAACTCTCTTAACTTCTCCTTTAGGAAGTTAGATGTTATACCACTTGGTCCATATATGTTTGGTATTGATATTGCTTAATTGTCTATGGTATCCTTTAGCAAGATATAATTTCCTTCCTTATCTCTTTTTATCAGATCAATGTTTGCTTTTGCTTGATCTGAGATAATGATGGCTATCCCTACTTTTTTTTTTTTCATTCACCTGAAGCATAATAGATTCTGCTTCAGCTTTTTACCTTTACTCTGTATGTATTTTTCTGCTTTAAATGTGTTCCACATAAACAACATACTGTAGAGTTTTGGCTTTTGATCCAGTCTGTTATCTGCCTTTGCTTTATGTGAGATTTCATCCCAATCACATTTACAGTTAAAATTACTAATTCTGTATTTCCTGCCATTTTATTATGCCCAGATTTTGCTTTTCTTTTTCTTACCTCCTTTACCGTTCTCCCCAGTATTAAACTTATGGGCACCACTTATTTCACACAGCCCTCCTTCTTTAGAATCCCTCCTACCCCCTGTGAATCTCTTCCTCTTTCTTATACCTTTCCCTTATTACTCTTTTCCTTTTCCCCTTTTCTCTCCCACTTTTTTAATGAGGTAAGAGAAGTTTCTCTGTAAATTAAATATGTCAATTTCTTTCTCTTTGAGCCAAATATTATGAGAGTAAGATTCACACAATGTTCCTCTACCTCCCCAAATTCCCCCAGAGATGATAAATTTCTTTTCTCTCTTTGTGAGATGTAGTTTCCCTCTTTTTATCTCCCCTTTTTCTGATATTATCCTCTTCCCATTTCTACTTTCTTTTTTATATTTTATCAGTAAAATCAAATTATATATGAACTTTTTATATAGGTTCATAACAGAAATATAGTTCTCAAGAATTCCTTTTACTTTTTTCTGCTTCTCTTGAGTTCTATCTTTGGAGGCCAATTTTTTGTTGTTGTTGTTGTTGTTGTTTATCTCTCTCTTTTTTTTTTTTTTTTTTTTTTTTTAAAGAAACAAATGGAATTCGCCTGTTTTGTTCAATGTCCATCTCCTTCCCTGGAAGAAAATGCTCCACTTAGCTGAGTAGTTTATTCTTGGCTGCATTTAAAGTTATTTTGACTTTCAGAATATCAGATTCCAGGCCCTGGGATACTTTAATGTGGGAGCAACTAGATCCCGAGTGATCCTTATTGTGGATCCTCGGTCTTTTAATTTTTTTTATGACTGCTTGTAATATTTTTTTCCTTAGTCTGATTGTTCTGAAATTTCATTACAATATTACTTGGAGTTTTTATTTTAGGGTCTCTTTCAGAAGGTGTTTGATGAATTCTTTCAATGCTTATTTTACCTTCTGATTCTATTACATAGGGAATTCTTTTTGATGATTTCCTATAAAATAGTGTTTAGGATCTTTTTTCATCATAATTTTCAGAAAGTCCAATAACCTTCAGATTGTCTCTACTAAATCTATTTTCCAGGTCTGATGTTTTTCCAATATTTAACATTTTTTTCTATTTTTTTCATTTTTTTGGTTTTGCTTGACTGATTTGTGATGTCTCAACAAATCATTCATTTCTATTCATTCAGTTGTGATTTTTAATGAGTTATTTTCTTCATTAGCTTTTTTTTAACTTTTTTTTTATAAGTCCAATTGAGTTTTTAAATGAGTTGCTTTGCTCTATGGAACTTTTTTTCCATTTCACTATTTTTTTAATGAGTTTTTTTTTTTCAATTCAGAAATCCTACTTTCCTGGTAGTTTTTTATCTTTTCTAATTCACAAATTCTGTTTCCTTAGGAGTTCTTTACCTTTTCTAATCCACATTTCATGAAGTTGTTTTCTTTTTCCACTTTATCAAATTTTTCTTTTAGTTAATTATATGCCTTTTCCATCCTCTCTTGCAAGGCTTCTCCTTCCTTTCCCTATTTTTCTTCTAGCTCTCTTTTTAAATCTTTTATAATTTCTTCTAGGAGAATCTTGTGTAATGAGGACCAGGTTACATTCCCCTTTGGAGTTTTGTCTGGAGACTGCTATAAGTCTCCTTGGGTTGAAACCCTGCTCTCTTTCTGTATAAGAAGCTATCAATGATTAGAGTACACTTGGCTTTTTTACTTATTTTTTAAAAGCCTTTAAGGTCTGCTTTCAGGGCAAGGAGGTTACCAGCTTCCTCTGCAGGATATGTTTAGATATATGGACGGTAGCTGTCCTGCAAATGGACTTCAAAGAGTGACCAAACTGTTTAAGTGTCTCTGTCCTAGGGAGTGCAGTCACACTAAGGAAGTTCTATTGCCCCGAGCAGAGCCCTTCACTATGCAGATTTGCAGATTTGTGGCTTCTCCGGGCAGAGTCCCCCTGCTCTGCATAAGTGTGGCTGCCCTGGGCAAAAGCCCTGTGCTGCATAATGTGGCTGCATAGCTGTGCTGTGGTTTGTGCTGAGTCACTTCTGGTGTGAGTGAATATAGTCAGATACTGTTAAATTCTGTTTTTTTTTTTTTTTTTTTAGTACATTCTACCTTTGACATTTGGTTAACTTCTCTGCTGATCTACTGCTTTGCAACTAAAGCAGAGCAGCCAACCTCTTGTAGAATCCTCCCTGCAAATTTTCCATCCACGGAGACCGCCCCAACCCCATCTGCTCAGTGTGCTAGCCTCTGGTTCTGACTCTCTGCTTGCACTGGCCTGCTCCTGCCAATCAGGACAAACCTTTCCTGGCGATCTTCTAGATCATCTTTGGCTGTTAATTTGTTGTACTCCCAGTATTCATGGATTTTACCAGTCAAGCACTATTTCTGAGGCTGAATTTGGTAATTAGTAGTGAGGGTAGAAGAGGAGCTTAGAAAGACATGTGTGTCTTCTCCACCATCTTGGCTCCACTCCTCCCCCCCCTTTTCATTTTTAAGACTAACTGTCTGACTTTCCTCTTTCCTTTTTCTAACCAATTTTACTAAAGGTTTACCTAATTTTTTTTACATAAAACCAACTCTTCATTTTAATTATTAATTCAATAGTTTTTTTTTAATTCTAATTTTATTAATCTTTCCTTTTATTTTTTATTTTTTTTTAGAAAATCAAGTGTGGTATTTGATTGGAGTAGGGGTTTAATTTGCTCTTTTTCTAACTTTTTTATTTGCAAGCCCAATTCATTGCTCTTTTCTTTCTCTATTTTATGCAAGTAAACCTCTAGAGATATAAAATTTCCCCTTATTACTGCTTTGATTGCATCTTACAAATTTCAGTATGTTGTCTCATTATTGTCATTGTCTTTAATAAAATTATTAATTGCATCTATTATTTGCTGTTTCACCCATTCATTCTTTGGGGTGAAATTGTTTAGTTTCCGATTTTTTTTTGGTATATTTACCCCTGACTTTTTATTGAATGTAATTTTTATTTTACCTCGATCTGAAAAAAAATACATTTAGTTTTTTCTGCCTTTCTGCATTTGTTTTGCATTTTTATATTCTATTTATGGTCAATTTATTTATAGGTCGCATGAACTGCTGAGAAGAAAGTGTACTCCTTTCTGTCTCCATTACATTTTCTCCAAAGATCTATCATACCTAACTTTTATAATATTCTATTTATTTCTTTACCTTCTTTCTTCTTTATTGTATGATTTGTTTTATCCAGTTCTCAGAGAGCAATGTTGAAATCTCCCACAATTATAATTTTGCTGTCTATTTCTTCTTGTAATTCTCTTAACTTCTCCTTTAGGAATTTCCATGCTACATCACTTGGTGCATATATATTTAATTTGTATATTGCTTCATTATGCTACCCCTTAGCAAGATATAATTTCCTTCCTTATCTCTTTTAATTAGATCAATTTTTGCTTTTGCTTGTTGTGAGATCAGGATGGCTACACCTGCTTTTTTTTTTTTTTTAACTTTGCCTGTAGTATAATAGATTCTCTTGTATCCTTTTATCTTTACTTGTATGTATCACTCTGCTTTAAATGTGTTTCTTTTAAACAACTTATTGTGGGATTCTGGCCTTTAATCCAGTCTGCTATCTGCTTCCACTTTATGGGAGATTTTACCTCATTCATATTTATGGTTAAAACTACTAATTCTGTATTTCCTGCCATCTTATTATCCTCAGATATTATTATATGTTTCCCTTTCCATTTCCCCTTCCTCTTCTCCCCCATATTAAACTTATGAGCATCACTTGTCTCAAGCAGCTCTCGGTCTTTAGAATCTCTCCCTTTTAAAATGCCTCTCCCTTTCTTATACCTTTCCTCTACTATTTCTTTTTTTCCCCCTTTATTTAGCCTATCCCTTCCCTTTTTGCCTTTCTCCTCTCTCTTTTCAATAAGGAAAGAATAGTTTCTCTGTAAACCAAATATGTTTAATAATTTCTCTCTGAGACAAATATGATGAGAGTAAGGTTCACACAATGTTCATCCCCCTTCCTTATTTCCCTCAAATGTAAAAGTTTCCTTTGACTCTTTGTGAGATGTAAATTCCCTCATTACCTCCACTTTTTGCTTTTTTGGGGTATAAATCCCTTTCCATCTCTAGTTCCTTTTTATATTATAACAGTAAAATCAAATTATACATGTACTTTTTGTGTATGCCCATAACAGAAATATAGTTCTCAAGATTTATTTTTACCTTTTTATGCTTTTCTTGAGTTCTAAATTTGGAGATCAAATTTTTTGTTTATGTTTTTTTCATCAAAAATACATGGAATTCATCTGTTTCATTGCATGCCCATCTTCTTCCCTGGAAGAAAATGCTCAGTTTGGTGGGGTAGTTTACTCTTGGCTGCATTGAAATTTCCTTTACCTTTTGGAATATCAGATTCCATGCCCTTCAGTCCTTTAATGTGAAAGCTGCTAGATCCTGGTGATCCTTATTGTGGCTCCTCAGTATTTGAATTTTTTTTTCTGACTGTTCACAATACTTTTATCTTGGTCCAATAGTTCTGAAATTTAGCCATGATATTTCTTGGAATTTTAATTTTGTGGTCTCTTTCAGGAGGTGTTTGGTGAATTCTTTCAATGGCTATTTTACCTTTTGATTCTATGACATTAAAGCAGTTCTCTTTGATGATTTCCTGAAAAGTATTGTTTGGGCTCTTTTTTTCCATCATAGTTTTCAGGGAGTCCAATAATCCTTAGATTGTCTCTCCTAGATCTATTTTCTTGCTCAGTTGTTTTCCAAAGTAGGTATTTTATATTTTTCTATTTTTTCATTGAGTCCTTCCTTTCCATTTGTTCAATCCTGAGTTTTAGTGAACTCTTTTCTTCATCTCCTTTTTTAGTTCTTTTTGTATTTGTCTAATTGAGTTGTTAAATGAGTTATTTTGTTCTATGGAATTTTGTTAGCATTTCACTAATTTTGTGTTTTAAGGAGTTGTTTTCTTTTTCCATTTCACAAGTTCTGTTTTCCTCAGAGTTTTTTTACCTTTTCCAATTCACAAATTCTGTTTTTCAGGGAGTTGTTTTCTTTTTTTCCACTTTATCAAATCTGTCTTTTAATGAATAATATTCTTTTCAATACCATCTTGCAGAATTTTCCTTTTCTTTCCCCATTTTTCTTCTAGTTCTATTTTAACATCCTTTTTACTTTCTTTTAGGAGAGCCTTGTGTGGTCAGGATGAGGTTATATTACCCTTTGGGGCTTCATCTGGAGACAATCTGCTTTTATTCTCCTCAGGGTTTGTAATCTGTTTTTCTCTATCACCATAGAAGCTATCTATTTAGAGTTCACTTTGCCTTTTTGCACATTTTTTACAAAAGTTAGGATCTGCTTTTAGGGCAATGGAGGTTTTCTAAGCCTCCTCTATAAGCAGTGGAAGTGGCAGTGTCTGCACTGAGATCTGCTGAATCACTCGGGTGCTGGGTGGGTGTGGCCAGGTCCCGTGAGATTCCTGTGCTTCAGAGTTCACTCTACCTTTTGTGTTTGTGTTGGATGTTTTATAACTTCTCTGCTGATCTACTGCCTTGCAACCAGGGCAGAGTAGCCAACACTGTCATAGAGTCCTCTCTGTAGATTCTCTACCCTGAGGAGTCTCCACCCCTGTGGAGACCGCACCCCACTTGGGGTCTGTACATTGTGTGCTGCCCTCTGTGCTCTGCCTGTCTGCCTATGCCTGGCTACCTCCTGTGCTCGAGCAAAATAGATCTTTACTGATGATATTCAAAATTATATTCTACTGTTAATTTGCAGCACTCCCAATATTTGGAATTCCACTAGTCTAGACATAATTTAGAGGCTGATTTTGGAAATAAGTTGAGAGACCAGGAAAAAGTTCAGAAAGAACCGTGTGTCCTCTTCCTCATCTTGGCTCTGCCCCTGGAAGCATAAGTTTTGAAAAATTTGATTATCTTCTAACATTTGGGGGAGTTATTGCTTTAAGATTCTCCTAGATTTGGGGCATATAGAACTTCATGATTCAGGCAGAATTTGGATTTGAAAACTTCTAAAATCACCTTCATGTTTAAGATTCAATGATACTATTTTCATAAGGTTATGGATGGTCACTCTCTTATTTTACTTTATGTGCACACACACACACACACACACACACACACACACACATAGAATTTCTTCATAATAGCTGTAAACCATGAAGAGTACCTTCTAAGTCCTGCTAAACATAATTCTGATGCTTCCTCCTACATTTGTATTTAGGGAATTTAATTAAGTGTTTTCAATACATAGTTACAGAGGCCACTTACAGACAACTGTCCATTCAGCAAAATGGAAAGAGCAGAATGAACTGTGGGATATTTAAATTATAAAAGCAGCCCAAGTTCACATAAATGAGAAAATAAGAATAGAATAACAGTAAACACATTGAGTAAGAAGGATATACTAGTCTATATAAATAGTTTAGTTGTGGCTGCTATTAAAATGTCCTGATAGACTTCACAGGCCCAAACTGCAACAGCAGAAAACTGAAGAGAAAATTGCCTATTGTAATGTGTTTTTTTTGAAAAACAATGGTTAAATGAATTTACACATAGGTGCTTGGGATCAAGAGTGTAGATTTGTTAGTAATATTAGTCACAAATAGAGGGAAATACTCATACACAGTACTCATTGCTAGACTCTAGTGTAACACCCCAAACTCAAAATTTCACTTTAAGCTTTCTGTGGGAAGTAGAGTAATTTCGACTGTGAACTTTTGACCATTCTTATCTGGCCTGTGACAACCTAAAAGTTAACAATTATCTCATGAACAAAGAACTCTTATTCACTAATGAAGTTCTACTGGCTGGTGAAAGCAAGCTAAAATATTAAAATCTGACCTATAAAAGGTGTTGGATTTGAAGTTAAACAATTGGGGTTTGAGAAATTCAATTTCTTTGGACCTCAGTTTCTTCATCTGTAAAGCTAGGAGTTTGGTAAGAGCATATTGAGGATGGGGATGTCTTCCAGAGCTACATCTATGGTGTTCAGATTCACTACAGTGTTGCTATTAATTTAGTTATTGCTATTTTATCATTCTTTATTACTTTGTTTATATGTTTGATCAATTGCATATATGTGTGTGTTGGGGGTGGGTGTATCAAATCAAATTTTTCCTGCTAAATTGAGTGAATTGTTTAGTAAATTCTCTCAATCCTTTTGTGCTTATTTATTTTCATCTTCCAGTAATCACCCAGAATTGACTTTATCAGCTCATTACAGCGTGGAATTGAAAAAAGGACCCTGGCCTATGTTAGTAGACAAGTCCTGAAATTCCCAAGAAAATGAGTTCCAAATGATATAAACTGAAAGTTTTGCATTACATTTCCCAGCATGAGATAAGTATTTTAATCTCTCAATCTGAAATATCCAAATGACCCTCGGCTGCTCATTTTAGATTAAGCAATAATGATCCCATTTCCCATTGCTGCACATCTCCATTCTTTCTGGCTGTGTGTAGTACAAGCCTTAAAGGAACTGTGGTTATTATTTAAAGACATTTCAAAAGGAAAGCTGACACCACCAAATAAACACATTTAATGAAGTGAGATTACTAGTCACTAAGGCTCTAATGAACTGTAAGATTAGCTGCAGCAAACTAAATTTCTCCCATGTTTCCTTCTGCCAATATCCTCAACCCCAGCTGGAGAGATAAGATGCAGAATTCATCAAGTGTTCAATAGTCAGACTGCTGAGATAGAGTTCTTTCTATCTAGCACTACTCTGTCAAAATGGTAGCTGAAATTTAGATCAAAATGAATATGGATAGAAGAGTATGGAGAGGAGGAAGTTTTATTTTTATTTTTTCTTTAGAGGAAAAGGAGACCCTCACAAAAAGACTACAAACTATGTAAATGAGAATTTTAATAAAGAGGAAGCCTTTATTTAAGTCAGAGCATCACAATAAATTTATACATCTGATGTCTTCTATGACATGTTTCTTTTGAAAATGTCATTGTATGAACTCTAAGAAGGAGATAGAGTGGCTAGTTATGAGGTAAATAGAATGTTGGACTTGCAGTCAGGATAACCTGAGTTCAAATATGGCCCCTGATTCTTACTAGCTTTGTGATACTTTGAAGATACTCTCCTCATTATAAACTGAGAATAATAGCAGTACCCAGCTCTGAGGCCTGTTGTAAGAATCATATTAGATAATATATGTTTATATGTATGTGAATTTATTATTACCAATTATCATCATTATCATCATTTGAGATTGATTTGTGATTTCCCTGATGGAGCAAAATTCCAGATGAGAATGCTCCCTCCCTCTATGAATGTATTCCTGAATTAAATGCCACCAAACATATAATAACTCTAAAAATATTCAGATTTTTACTGTAGTTCTTTTTTCATCTCACAAAAGGAAGTTTGACAATAGATAAAGAAAAAAAAAAGAAAACCAAAAACCAAAAAATAAACCACAAAGGGAATACAAAAATAAAGACCATGAATTTTTTGAGAGATAATTATATAATGTAATAATTTAAACTTATGGATGGCATAATTATCAAATTAAGGCATTTGTTGGAGTATGTATCATTTAAGTGAATGGACCACATATCTGGCTCATTTCAGCTATCCTAACAGCTGCTGCATAATCGATCTCATTGCAGCAATCAGTATTGATCAAACCTTAAATAGATTGGCTCTGCTGTTTTCCCAGATCATTTATCATTCATAAACATGGCCCATGTATCACTGGAATAAGTTTTGAAACTGCTATTAAAAAATTAATACATATAAAAAAAGTGCCTGTTACCCTGAACATCTTATTTTTGTGATACTACTAATATGTTCCTCTTATTTAATATTTAGTTCAGGGTCTGGCACACATATAGATGCTTGATAATTATGAAACTTGTCAAAGTTCTTTCACTCTTCCTCTTTGCAAAGAACTTGCAAGAAACATTTGTGGGGTTTTCTTGTATCAATGAAATTGAATTTAACTAAATACTGATTTAAAAATTTGAGATCCTGAAAAATATCCCTATAATCATCATCATCATTATCTCATCATTCTCTTGATCAGATATTACTTAAACAATGATTTTCTGAAGATCAACACAATCCCTTGTCTATGGAACATAGTCAATGATGGAGGGGAGAAATATGTGTGTGTATACACACACACACAAATAGGTATTAAAGTATACATAATATGTATACAATATAATTAACATATATGAAACATAGCATATGTGAATTTTAAACCCAGGTCTTAAAATATTAATCACAGAATCTTAGGGATAGATACAAGAGGAAAAAAATCAATCTCCTATTCCATAGAATAATGCACCATACCTTCTAGATGATCATTTAATTTTTATACAATACAATATTAATATCTACTTGTATGTATGTATGTATATATGTACATGGCTAACAAACGCGTTTTGATGAATTACTTCCCTGAAAACTTTTTGTGTTGAGTGACTCACAATAATTTCACAAAACTATTTTTGGAAACTGATTTTATTTTGTGAAACTTTCTCCTCCATAATTCTTTGGCTATTAATTCATTTTCAGTAGCTCTTATTCTTATAAAGGTTTTCCTCTTCATAGTTTCTATTCATTAAATCTATTTATAACCTCTGTAGAAATACAGATTAAATTTAATCCTTCTGCTTGAAGACAGGAAAAGGTCTAAGTCTTCTTCTCTAGAAAAAAATAATGTATGCTCTTCAGCTGATGCTTGTCTAATATAGTTTCCAGATCCACTTAAAATGATTATCTATTATCTATATGTGATTCTCTATAAATAAAGGGAAAATACTTTAGAGAAATCATTGTAAAAATATACACAAGAAACACAAATTCATCATATCTTTGTCTCAATATCATTCTTTAACAGGGTTCCTTTGAAGAAATCTATTTTCTTTCCTTCATATCTTCCTTTTCCACCACACTGGGAGAAAAGAGGGGTATAAACATAGTAATGAATATATAAGGTTATATAAAACAAATTCCCATGTTCACCATGTCCAAAAATATATATCTAATTCTGGACTCCAAATTCATCAGATCTTTGTAAGAAGATCATTTTTCCTCATGGATTCTTTATTGTAAAAATAATAATTGTTTTAAAGTATATTCTTAAGTCTTTTAAAGTTGTTTATCTTTATCATGTATACTTTACAATGTTCTGTGGGTTCTATTGATTCCACTCTGTATCACTTCATAGAAGAGAGTTCCTGGGTTTCTTTGAAATTGCCCATTTCATCATTTCTTATTACACAATGTTGTTGTTCAGTCATTCAGTCATATCCAACTAATCATCACCCCCGTAGATGATACTGTTCATGTTTTTTATTTTATTTTTTTATTTTTGTCAAAGAACTAAAATGGCATGCCACTTCCTTCTCCAGGAAGTTGAGGGAAACAGATAAGTGACTTGCCCAGATTCATACAGCTAGTATATAATTATGGCCACATTTAAATTAAGCACTTCTTGATTCTAGGCCCAGCACTCTATCCACTGAGCTACCTAGCTTCCTCCATTATAAAATATTAGTATTTCATTAATGTTTCTATTTTCCCACAGCTCTTCCAACAATTCCCATTTCCATTTTTCAGTTAATTTTGAAAATCTGGGATGTAGAAGGTAGAACTTCAGAATTACTTTAATTTCCTATTCTCCAATTAATGATTTGGAGGTTTTTTTTTTTTTTTGTCATGTTGTTATTGAAAGCTTTGGTATCTTCCTTTGAAAAATACATTTTCTTATCCTTTGACTATTTAGCAATTATCTAATTTTTTTTTGTTCTAATATATTTGAATCAATTCCTTGTATATGCTGGAAAAATAACTTTTTAAGCTAAATTTGCTGGTTTTCCCCCTGCTTCTACTATATTAGAGAAGCCTTGATACTCTTTGAGAGGAGGAAAAATAAGGCTATTTTTAAGTCTCATCTTTTATTCCTTCAACAAACAATAATGTGGAATTACTTATGCTGTGAATCTCTGTAGCGACTTGGGGAATTTCAAAGATAAGTAAGAAATGATTCTTTCCTTAAACAAACTCTTAATGGAGTAAGATGGGGCATCATATATTAGTATGTAACACATTACTCTTTGCAAGGTTAAAGAGTTTACAGCATCCTACAGGCAATGAGATGAATCAATGGGTAGACCAATGAAACTACATTCAGAGAGATCTGAGTTCAAATTTAGCATTGCTGTGTGACACTGGGAAAATTACTCAACTTCTCTTTCACTCAGTTTTCTCAATTGTAAACTGGGGTTTATAATAGTATCTACCTTTCAGAGTTGTTCTGAGAATCAAATTAGGCAATACTTGCAAAGCACTTAATACGTTGCCTGGTGTCACAATTAGTGGAATTAAAAAAAAAAAAATTCTAAGAAAGAAATTTCTTGGCAATGGGTAAAATCTAAACAAGTATGAAGTAGGAATGAGGGAAGTTGGAGATGATTTCTAGAACATTGGAAATGGATAAAGAAGAGATGGGTTTAATTATTCCTGGGTCACAAACTCTTGGGACCTCAGTTTCCTCAATTGGAAAATGAGGCTGAAAATACCTTTAATTTCCACCACGTTATGGTAAGGGTCAACTGACATTTTCAAGCTTTAAATGCTTGGTTTTTTTTTTTTTTCTAAATCCAGAAAAAAATGGGAGCAAAAAGGTGACAATTCAGGAATGCCTAAAACAGTACTCTGGTTTGGCAGGAGTAAATGGAAATGATGAAGACTGGATGTGAGATAGGGCTGGAAAAGTAGGCTACAGTCATATTGTGAAGGGTTTTGGGAAACTGTGATATTATTTTTCTCCTGTCCTCAATGTTCTGAAGCAAAATCTGTTCACTCTCATGGATCACCAGTGACTCAGATGTTGATTGTAAATACTCCATTCTGAAATTACATCCCTATAACTAGTCACTCTTGTGCCTTGTAAGTCCCATTTCTTAACACCTGACCATTAATTTGTAACTATTTCAGATTCCTCTAGGACAATGAACATGATTCATACATAAATTAGCTAGACTTATGCATAAATAAACTAGGTACACTACATTTAATGATGAAAGTAACTGTTTTTAATGTTTGCATGAATCTTTAAAAAGTGTGTGGAAAAACTGGCACTTCCAATTCTGTGATCAAACACATCACTTTGGTTCTCAGCCTTATTCCTCTGAGTGCCTTTCCAAATGGCTATGCAGAATCACTAGAAGCTGCAGTGACCTTCACTAACTTCATGGTTGCAAAAAGCTTAGATTTATATCACTGAAATGCCCTGTTTTACTCTGAAAACAGCTTAAATGATTTCTGGTATGGGAAAATCTCATGTTTCACTTAAGCTGAAACATTTTTGGAAGGAAAACATGAAAATGGAAGAATACCTCAGCAGAATTGGAAATTTAAAAAAAAAATAGGGCTTTTAGTGTAAGATCCTGATAATAGTGTTTCTTTGTTCTTGCTGGAAAATGCAGGTGATAAATATCAGTGACAGAATGAAGCATGTGATAAACAAGAACAAAATCTAAAGCTAGAAAGTAATCTTTGATGCTGTTGATAGTGGCAATAAAACCCCATGCACCCTTACATACAAAATGAGAATTCTTTAGTAAAATAGATGGAACATTAGAAATCACTCAGAATTTAAGCTTATTCAGATGTAATGAAACTTTCCCCATAGAGCCATAGACTATCTCATGGAAAGAAACCCTAATAAGTCATTTAGCCTATTCTTCTCTGGACAATAGACATTTATTATTTGTTAGACATTCATTCATTTAGGAATCTTAAAATTGTCCAGTGTGGTATCTCCACTACCATCAAATTATCTCCATGAAACAGACTGGTTTCATGAAGTTAACTTGTTAACAGGAGACTTTACTGACTGTTTCTTCCTTCCCTCTCCTTTGTTCTTGTTTCTTTCTACATTGTGAACTTCCCCCAGATAAAATACCAACAACTTGGACTTTAATCATACAAATCATCAGACTGTATCACTCTTTGAGTTGATATAACCTGGATTTGAAAGGAGGTCAGTGGTTCTCAGTTAATGAAGTAATGGATCAGGACTCAAACTGTTCCAGATTATAGTCTAATTCTGTCTTTTTTTTTGCTGTTTGGTTTTGTTAGATGTTTAACTTCTTTTTGTCTCAGCCTCCTTGTATAAGTCAGGACAACATACAGTTATGGACCTTTTTATTGGTTACATAATTTCACAGCTAGCTCCTAATTAGAGCTAAAAATGAATGCCATGAAGTGTTCACATCAGTTTAATTTGTAATGCATATTTCAATTGGACTAGATCCAATAAACACATTTTACATATAATTACAACTTTTAATGGTATAAATTTGAATAATGTGACCACTTCTTGGAGTTCATGATCAGCACTAATTGGGCCATAGTTTTAGCAATCTAGTCAGGAGAGCTTAAAATATTGAGCTATTCCATGGAGTAGAAATGATGGTGGTAGTTCCTGAAAATGAATATAATTTCAACTTAGTTCATTAAAACAAACTGGATATTCAACTTGTTAAACAATATCTTTGGCTTTAATGTAGTTAGTTTGAGATTCAATTTAATTCAAATAACTTTAAATAACTGATAAATGTAGAAGAATTAAAGAAAGGCAGTGCAATACAATAGAAAGTGTATTGAATTTTTGGGCAGAGAATCTCATTCTTGAACCTGGTCTCTGCTATTTAATATTTGTGTGATCTTGTGCCAGCAATTAGATCTCTTTGAGTTTTGATTTCTATATATTTAAAATTAAAGTTTTATTCTGGATAACATATTAGATATCTTTTTAATCCTATTATTGAAATAACTTAATCTCTTCCTTCATGAAGTTTAAAACTTACTATGAGAAGAAAGAAGAATAAGAAATACACACAAGTATTCACCATGCCATAAAATATGAGGTTCCACAGATATGTATATGCTATACTTTATGAGTTAAAAGATGAATGTATTTTCTTTTTCTGGCTAGGTGGATTATGGAAGACAATATAGAAGAAATGACATTTGAATTGGGCTTTGAAAGAAAGGGAGGAATTTAACAATTAAAAGAAAGTAGGAGGAAAGATTTTCATGGAATAGGGCAAAGATGTGGAGCTTGGAAAGCACAGCAATATTCAAAGTACGGGAAACAATTAGTTATACTTAAACAGACAGTAGTGTAAGTTAAGTCAATTGTAATGGTATTGTAGAGAGCTTTTAATGTCAGGCTTAAGAGCAGGAATTTCTTTAAGGACATGATTATCTTTGTGCCTGAAGGAATTTGATTTATTTTTCCCACCCATTTAATCATTAGTATTCCATTGACAGCCATCTTATATGATGTTCATAATACTCATGGCCTTGATCATATCTGTGAGGAATCTGAACCAGAAGCAAGAGAACTTTTTGTTTCCCATAAAGCCAAGAAAGGGATTTTTCTCTCTCCCCTGTCATACTGATTTGCTGGTTCTGTGATCTGTAGTGGGAGTAATAAGAGTCATGTATGTGACACTGGAATTTACTCAAAGTAAATGACTTTTGTGATAATCAAATGCCTCAGATTTTTTTTAACCATTTAATTACAGAAGGAGTTTATTGCTTCATATGCTCCTCTACAATAAACACCAAATCTGAATTCGTTTGGCATTTTCTTGAGTCTAAAGTCATGATCTCCATATATTTTTATAATAATTTTATATTATTATACATTATATTATTATTTAATTAATTAATTAATTGAATTATTTATTATATTATTATATATTTATATTATATATCACAGAATAGTGATAGGTAAGTGACTGTCATCTCACTTTATTCTTTAAATTGAAAGGCAAGGAAAACAAATCCTAGAGGAGAAATGCAGCAAGAATGTAGTCATTCTATCAAATGTGAATTGAATATATATGGAATCCAAACTATTGTGGTAGGTCTTTGAGGTATATATAATAAAGGATAGGCATATTTGCTACTGTCAGATTACTTTTAGCCTAAGCTTAGGCTAAAGAGATAAGTCAGAATTAAATGGGAATTAATTTAATTTAAATGGGAAGGATGTTCAGTAAGGAATCAATTTTGATTCACTTAGGCATAATTTTCTTGCTTCTGAGTTGGCCATACTGATCTGCTGGTCAGAAGTGTGAGGAAGGACTGCTATAAGAAATGCAAGAAGGATGATTTAAAAATAAAACATAGAAACATGTACATGAACTGATATAAAGTGAAATGAGAAGAACCAGGAGAATACTGAATACCATAATAACAATATTGTACGATGAAGAATTGTGAATGACTTAACTTTTCTTAGCAATATAATTATCCAAGACAATCTCAAAGGAATCATGATGGAAAATGCTTTCCAGCTCCAGAGAAAGAACTAATATTGTAGGAATACAGATTGAACCATAATATTTTTCTCATTTTCCTTCCTTCCTTCCTACCTTCTTTCCTACCTTCCTTCCTTCCTTCCTTCCTTCCTTCCTTCCTTTCTTTCTTTCTTCCTCCTTCCTTCCTCCTTCCTTCCCTTCCCTCCTCCTATCCTCTCTCCTTCTTTTCTTCTCTCTGCCTCTCTTTTTCTTTCTTCCTTCTTTTCATTTTTCTTTCCTTCTTTATTTCTTCCTCTTTCTAGTCTTTTTGCACAAATAACAAAGATGAAAATGTTTTATATGATTTGTACATATATAATCTATATCAGAGTGTTTATGGTTGCATGGAGGGGAAGATAAGGGACAGAGGGATAGAATTTGAAACTCAAAATATTTTTAAAATGTCAAAAAACTGTTTTACATGTAATTGGAGTGGGAGGAATAAAATATTGTTTTTAAAAAGTCTATCACCTTTCAATTTGCTTGACTGTATAGAATTTTCTCACTTGAAAGACACCTGTGTCAATGGATTTATAGATCCAAATTCCCCCAGGTCTGAAAAAATTAGCTGAATGGAAACATGGTACAGTAGTCTACAAAATGACATAATTATGATAATGAGACTTTCAAAAGTGAGCAAGGCAAGAATAATTGCTAGTTTAATTAGGCATGATAGAAAGTCCAGTCAGGAACAGAAATCCTTACCATTCTAATTGTTAAAAATACAATACTTAAATCATTTTTAAAATGTAGTTATTTTAGATATCAGATCCTTTGTCTATGTTAGGTAAATGGTTTGATTTGTAAATTAAACCTAATTTCTTATACACCAAATTTTTACTCCTTAATATCCTGTTTTAAAATTTTGTCTTTCCACTGATGCATTGTTGGTGAAGTTGTGAACGAATCCAACCATTCTGGAGAGCAATCTAGAATTATGCTCCCAAAGTTATCAAACTGTGCATACCCTTTGATCCAGCAGTGTTACTGCTGGACTTATATTAAAGAAGGGATATATTAAAGAAAGGAAAGGGACCTGTATGTGTCAAAATGTTTGTGACAGCCCTTTTTGTAGTGGCTAGAAACTGGAAAATGAATGGATGCCCATCAACTGGATAATGGTTGGGTAAATTGTGATATATAATGTTATGCAATGTTATTGTTCTTTAAGAAATGACAAGCAAGATAAATACAGAAAGGCTTGGAAAGACTTACATGAACTGATGCTGAGTGAAATGAGCAGAACCAGGAGATCATTATACACCAACAACAATACTGTATGAAGATGATGGAAGTGGCTATCTTCAACAAAGAGAAAATCTAATTCAATTCCAATTAATCAATGATGGAAGAATCAGCTACACCCAAAGAAGGAACACAGGGAAATGAATGTGGACTACTTGCATTTTTGTTTGTCTTTCCAGGTTATTTTTACCTTCTGAATACAATTTTTCTTGTGCCACAAGAGAACTGTACAGTTCTGCACACATATATTATATCTAGGATATACTAAACATATTTAACATATATAAGACTGTCTGCCATCTAGGGGAGGGGGAGGAGGAAGGGAAGGGAAAAGTTGGAACAGAAGTGAGTGCAAGGGACAATTTTGTAAAAATTACCAATGCATATGTTCTGTCAACAAAAAGTTATAATAAAAAAAAATTTAAAGATTGTTTTTCAATTCATGACTTTCATATGTCTTTCAATTCATCATTATGAAATAATATTTTAAAAACTTAAAGGAAGGTCAAAATAATAGAATTCATTTGGCTTAATATTCAGCTGAATAGATGGGAAAAAACAAAACAAAACAATAAATCAACCAATTAACATTTATTAAGTGCTCATTTTGCACTGGAAATATGCTAAGTTCTGGGTATATAAAGATAGATAAAATGTCTTGAGCCTTTAAGGAGCTTACTATCTATAGAGGAAGACAATGTGCAGAGGAATATATGTAAAGCAAGCTATATGCAAACTTTATAAAAATCATAAAATATTCCTTCCATCAAAAATAAGCCAAAATCAGCTGCCTTAACAGGTTTTTCTGTCATTGAAGCTCTTTAGATATCCTCTATGAAACTTGTTGCTGGAATGTTGTAGATTCCTGCTTCTAGTAAGAGCTAGATTAAATGATTTCTGAAGTCTTTATGAAGACTCTGGTTCTACTCAATTTCATTTGGAGATAGGGTTTGGAGTGGGCAGAGAGGAAAAAATGTACAAAAAATTCCTGGTTAATATGGATAAAATACCAAAGCATAATTGAAGATATCCATGTGTTTTAAATCATGGAAGAGGGATGACTTGTCAAAATGGATGTGTGAATATATATATATATATATATATATATATATATATATATATATATATATATATATATATATATAAAACCTGATGAGAACTTTGAACTTACTCTTTTCCCTTGTCAGGAAGAAGTCCCTGACCTTTATTATATATATAAAACCTGATGAGAACTTTGAACTTACTCTTTTCCCTTGTCAGGAAGAAGTCCCTGACCTTTATTAGGCATAACCAAGACCTGGAATGTTCTATCTGAAAGTAAGACGTGGAACTCTTTATCAATTTCCATTGTGTATCCTGAAAACCTATGGGCATCTTTAAACAACATTTTAAATATGTATTAGCATAGCTTTAGATAGGCCTGCCAATTACAGTCCTTCTGGTTCTTCTTTGGTACCTCTCTTTAACCTATCAAATTCTTCCCTGGTACTTCCTCTCCTTTCTTGAGAAACCCCAAGGTTTCAATTAGAAATTGCTAACATGATCTCATCATAGACTACTGCTTTAACTGAGCACCAGAATAGTAAAACGATGCTCCTTAATTTCTCTATTTAGCACACACACACCACACACACACACACACAGAGTTTAAGAGATTTCCTTTTTTTTTCTTAGTTTCCTAGATTTTTTGGCTTTACAAATGACAAAAAAAAAAAAAAAACTTTCTGAAGGTGCTTATTTAAGCAAAACAGTAGGATAGTTACTCCAATTAATTTGTAAATATATATGCTAAAGGAGACACATATTTTTTAAAAGGTAAAAAGCATAATAGGGTAGGCAGGGAACTTGTTGCTGCAAAAAATACTTTTGAAAGGGAGGGACAAATTCCAAAGTCTCCATGATTAATAGATGTAATTAGTCTGAAAAGGCTAAAAATCAAAGTCAACTAATTTGGTGATTTATTTTACACTACAACACTGGTTGGAATCAATGGAGTAATGATCATTCTTTTTCTCAGGATGAAGAGAAGAATGTTGAAAACAGGAGAGGATGATAAAGAGAAAAGTTAAGATAATAGTTTTGGACTGCCAAGTATCAGTTCCTAAAACATGTCAATATAGGAAGTATAATAAGCCAGCAGCACAGAGGATAGAATGCTAGGTCTGAAGTCAAGACATTTGAATTCAAATCTAGTTTCAGATATTTACTAGCTCTGTGGACCCTGAGAAACTGACTTATCCAGTATCTGCCTGAATTTTTTCAACTATAAAATGGGGATAATATTGTCACATATTGTCCAAGGCTATTGGGAGGATGAAGTAATGTAGTATTAGTTATTTCTTAATATCATTTAGCACAGTGAATGTCATATAGTAGACATTTAACAATTTTTACTCCCCTTTCCTCTTATTTAAACATAATTGTTGCTGAATATGATGAAAGACAATGGAATAAAGCATGAGATAAACAGCTTTCTCATGAAAAATAGAATACTTTGGAAAAATATGAAGGTGCATTTTTCTGTTATTGTTAGGCAGCATGAAAATTTCTAACATAATTAAAAGGCAAGGGAAATCTGTGTCATTTCTTCAACAACTCTGTCAAATTATTTTTTAAACAAGTTATTCCTATGTCCTGTGCAAAGAACTATTTAAAGAGAAGTATCTGAATAGCACTTCTAACATTTCAATTATATTTCATAAGCCCATTTTGGGTTTTCTTGGCAATAATACTAGAAGACTTTACCATGTCCTATGCCCATTTATTTTACAGATAAGGAAACATGGCAAACGGGATTAAGAGCCTTTCCCAGGGTCACATAGCTAAGTATGTTTCTGAGATCAAATTTGAAGTCAGGAAGAGGAGTTTCTTACTTCAGTCAAAGCATTCTAACTACTGTGCTACCTAGTTGTAGTAGTTTAAAAAAAAAAGAAAATTCAGTTTCAAGTGAAAGGATAAGTAGTAAATTATGCTAAAATAATAATGCTAATATTATGCACCATTAATTTTCCCTTAAATGTAGGTAAATAAATGCAAATATGATTTTAAGTACCAAAAGAATAAAAAAAAATTTCCCCATTAAAACCATCATTCTACTAGATTTTTTTTTTTTCTTGAGACCATCAATATTCTATTGGTCTCAGAAGATTGTTGCTTTTCTGTCCTTGAATCCTTACTCTTCCTCACCCTACATATCTAATCAGAAACCATTTTTTTCAATTTGTAACTTCACTCCATTTTTTATTTATTCCTGCTTCACTGTTTGCTTGTTTTAATTTTTGTCTTCTTTTGAATATAATCCATGACATCATAGGTAAGTTCTTGACTTGTCCTTAAGTAGAATTTAGTAATGCAGAGTTGTAGAAAGGCATCTGATTCCCTCTCTCTTTCAGAGTCTTCAAAGTCCAGTGGCAGAACAAAAGTCAAGATGTTGTAGAAGAAGATTCAGTGAACAACAATGGAATCTTCAATGTCTCATCAATTTCTAAATACTATGCAACTCCTATTTCAGTCACTTTCATGACTGTTGGAACAAATTGTTCTTAACCGCCCATTCTGCTGGAGGAAATCTCCACAAACTTGGGTTAGATATCCACATAACTCACTAAAGTATTTGAGGCTGTCTGCCACTACAAAGAGGGCTGTCATACAGGTCCCTTTCCCTTCTTTAAGATCTCTTAGGAATATGAGCCCAGCAGTAACACTGCTGGGTCAAAGGGTATGCACAGTTTGATAACTTTTTGAGCATAGTTCCAAATCGCTCTCCAGAATGACTGGATGTATTCACAATTTCACCAGTAATGTATCAGTGCCCAGTTTTCCCACATTCCCTCCAACATTCACCATTATCTTTTCCTGTCATTCTAGCCAATTTGAGGGGTATGTAGTGGTATGTCAGAGTAGTCTTAATTTGCATTTCTCTGATTAATAATGATTTGGAGCATCTTTTCATATGGCTAGAAATAGTTTCAATTTCTTCATCTCAAAATTGTCTATTCATGTCATTTGACCATTTATCAACTGGAGAATGGCTTGGTTTCTTATACATTAGAGTCAATTCTCAATATATTTTAGAAATGAGGATTTTGTAAGAACCTTTGACAGTAAAAATGTTTTCCCAGTTTATTGTTTCCCTTCTAATCTTGTCTGTATTAGTTTTGTTTGTACAAAAGTTTTTTTTTTAATTTGTATTTTGTGATCAATAATGATCTCTAGTTATTCTTTGGTCACAAATTCCTTCCTCCTCCACAAGTCTGAGAGGTAAACTATCCTATGTTTTCTAATTTTTATTTATAATCTCATTCTTTATGCCTAGATCATGAACCCATTTTGACTTTACCTTGTTGTATGGTGTTAAGTGTGAGTCAATACCTAGTTTCAGTATTTTCAATGTGATTTAACACATATTGAATTCTTATTTGCACAAGAGATTGTGCAATATTATAAGGGATTTTTTTGTCCTAGCCATATATGATGATGATAGGAACCATACTGTGTGGTAATAAATTAAAATGAAATTTAACATCTCTATAAAAATATGTAACACAAGCTGCAATAATGATAAATATGAAACAGAGTTCACCTGGGAATTCAAAGAGTTTTGCTACAGATCACCTTATTAATTCTCCCACTCTTAAGATAAATGAACAATCATCTCAAGAGTGTTGAATTATATTTCAAATGGAATAAGAATCATGTTTGTATACTGTGTTTTAAAATTACTTGATTCTATAAGGCTTAGCATTTGTAGATAGGCACAAAATTATAGAAGTTTTAGTCCTATTTATTATTGTTTAATAAAAGACTTCTTGAATAAAGGTAAAAGGGATTAAAGTGACTCATAAATGGAGTCTTACACATCAAATAACTCTCACTAGGCTGCATTTTGATGAGTTCAGTACGAAATTAATCAGACATACAGATAAAATTTTTCTTTGAACCATATATTGAAATTTAAAATTAAAAATATATTATCCTCAGAAAATTGTCTTTGAAGTGAACTATAGAACTAAAAAATTTGAATAAAGGGTATTTAATCAAACAGGAAACAAAGCTGATGCCATATTCCTTTGGAACCAACCTTTAAAACTTTTCAGTGTCACATATTCCTATGATAGACTGCATGCTTATATAACCATGGTAACAGAGGAGGATTGCTTAATGCAAAGAAAAGCAGGTATGAAATTAAGGTTCCAACCCTGACTCTGTGATACTGAAGATGGTGAATGTGGGCAAGTCCTTTGACCTGTCTAAGCTTCTCATTACTCAGCATTAAAAAAAATATGGATAATGATACTTATCATTCCTCACAAAGTATTTGTGATGATAAACTGAGGTGCAGAAAAGTTTTTTTTTTTCCCCCTGGCCTCAGTACTTAAGAAAATTTATTTCATTTGTGCATTACAAACATCATTTGAGATAAATAGTACAAGATTTTATAGAAAAAGAAATTATATCAAGTGACAAAGTTGGAACTTGACTTCATTTTTTTTTATTTGAACTGCAGGTCTCTTTTCATGGCATCAAACAAAACTGTTTTGTTTTAATTTGATTTTTGTATGCTTTTCTTTTCACCTAGCCAGTTAGATAAAACAAATAGCAGAGTGTTATATATAGATTTAAGAATATCTGAGTCCAACTCTAGTATCAACCACCTACTAGTGATGTGAACCTAGACAAATCACTTAAATGTTTCTCTGCCTTAGTTTCCTCATGTGCAAAATAGGAGTGAAAATTACACTTATTGCTTAAAGTTGTTTTGAGTATCAAAGGAGAACTTTCTAAAATACTTTGCAAATGTTTAAGTATTACAGAACTGTTATTATTATTATTAAGATTATAGTCTTATACTTCCATTTTGCACAGATTTTTATAATCCATACATAATAAAAGATTCATGGAATTAGAATTCCCAGTCAAGATGAATGAGAACAATTTGACCTTGGAAAGCAACTTTTTTCAATCATGAATTATCTTTTTTTGGGGTAGTGTAATAAATTAATCAAAGAAATACATTTAGGAAATGTTCACTGTATTACACAGCCTGGTAAGTTTGGATGATACTATTATAAAAGTGAGATAATCACTATCCTTAAGTAGCTTATAGTTTACTACTGTTTGATTTTTTTTTCATTATGTCCATAAGATCATGAATCTAGAACAGGAAAGAAACAGTCATGGCAGCAAATTCTATAATTCAACAGTTGAGTAGATTGAGATACAAAATTGTTTAGTGAGTTTTCCTATTGACTAGTGTGTGTATAATTAGGACTGGTGACCCACCAATACAATATTTAAATTTTAAGGCTATTTCTGGCATCCTCCTTTAGAGCAGCTGTGTGTGTGTGTGTGTGTGTGTGTGTGTGTGTGTGTATGTGTGTGTGTGTATGTATGTGTGTGTGTATACTCATGTACATATGTGTTTGGATGTGTGTCTGAGCATATACACACATGTGCATGCATGTGTATGTATTGTTGTGGACCCATTTATAACAATCTGATGAAGTCTATAAACCATTTTTCAGAGCAATTTTTTAAACATGTAAAACAAACAAAAAGTACTCATAGGAATATAAAGGAAACATATTACATTGAAATAAAGTTAACAAAAATTTTTTTAAAAACCTCAGATGCATAATCTCTGCTATAGGTTAAGAAGCAACTTATTAAAACTCCCAGAAAATCAGCTTTCAGGGCAAGAAATCTTGGGTTTGAATATGAACTTTGGCACATAGACATGCCATCACCCTGCAAAGGGCACTAAATATTTCAATGACAAATCACTCATTAAGAAAATAAGTTTCTGAACAGATGTAGCTCTATACTAGTTGAAGGAATTTCCCCTTCAGGAGTTCTCCATGTCATTGGAATCATAGGTCTGGTAAAAAAAAGTAAGTACTCATTTCTTAAAAATTGTGCTTAGTTCTTACAACTCTCTGAGACTAGAAGTTGCAGAAAAGATGCCCATCAGTAAGTCAAAGGAGTTTCTTTTTAAGAGAGTTCATGATGTCAGTGACTTTATAGATTGAATTCCTTATCTTTTCCTCTTTTCTAGAATGAGTATGACTTTGTTTCTCCAGCCTCCTTATGGAGATATGATGATTAACATCATTTTTTATTAGAAAGTTCTTCTAGAATCCTGCCTTCTTGTGAAAAACATATGCAAAATTCTACCTAGAAATGTAATAGCTTATCTTTCCTTTGATAACATCTGTGTGCAAACCTCTTCTTGGGTTACTGGTTTCGACTGAAGTCACACATTCCTAGGTAATCATTAATGGGACTGACCACTTCCTCAGTGACCAAGATTATTCAGAAGCTGGACTGGACATGTCTATTTGGACTGCTATTCATAATTTGCCAAAGTTACATCTACTACTATGTGGTGGTAGAGGTAAACTGATGGGGAATGCTTCTTATTGACAACTGTTTTATGCGTCTTTCCAAAAATCCCATACCACCATATAACTCTTAAAAACTCTTAAAAATGGGTTAGCTAGTGGAACAATGAATAATGTGCTAAAACTGAAGGCAGGAACATGCTAAATCTACTAGTTGTATGACCCCAATGAAGACACATAACCTCTGTCTGCTTCACTTTCCTCATCTGTTGAATTTGGATAATAATAGCATCTACCTCTTTTGGTTCATATGAAGATAAATGAGATAATGATTGTAAAGAGGTTAGCATGGTTCCTGACACAAGCTAAAGACAGTTGGAAAATCAGCTGCTATTAGTATCTTTTATGATAATGATGATGATGATGATGATGATGATGATGATGATGATGATGATAAGTGGCCACTTCCTGTAAAACAATTTCAGTCTGAGTAGCCTATCAAGATTTTCATCCTCTGAGAAACTCCAAAAGCCTCATCTTATAATGAGTTATTCAGCATTTCAAAATATCTAGCACATTGTCAAAGAGTTGACCTCACCTACCATATTTTCTGTTCTGCATTTTTTTTAATGGACTGATAAATGTCAGAGTGTGTGAACCTTGCTCTCTTGTCTTCCTCCGATTATTAAGTGGAGATTTTAATGCTGTTGTGTTCATTAAAGCAAGGCAGTTTCTGACAGAGGTAAGCAGATGTTTAGAAGCAAATCTGGGTGAATATCATAAATACATAATTTTCAAGGAGACCTCTGCATTTCTGATTAATCAAGAGTAAGAGGGACAAGTTTAGAAGATTAGGTAAGAATAAGAGGGACAAGTTTAAAAGATTAAGTAAGAGTTAGAGGGACAAATTAAGAAGATGTAGTTTATTTGGGCAGCCTGAAAATGATGTCAATTGCTACGTGCAAGTGTGAATATTTACTTCATGTCAGTGAGTGTTGCTTTGCTAGAGGTTGGCATTTTAATATTGTATTGTAAAGAAACTGCAGTACAAATGTTAAACTCTAAAGCCAGTCACAGTTTTTTATAGTTTATGAAACCTATCATAAAAATGTAGACTTCTGTAATTCAGATGATATATTTCTTCTAGCTAAGTACATAGGCTGTATCTCTCTCTCTCTCTCTCTCTCTCTCTCTGTCTCTCTATCTTTCTCTCTGTGTCTCTGTGTCTCTTTGTCTCTCTGTCTCTCTCTGTCTTTCTGTCTCTCTCTCCCCCTATCTATCTATGTATTTGCATAGTACTATGAATAGTATAGACTTATACAATATATATCTTATATAATAGTTCAGAAGATTGGGTAAACCCATTATCAAAGAAAAAATAACTTCAAATTCAAATAAAGCCTTAAAAATTGGTAAATTAAAAAAAAAAACATATGACTAGAAGGGATAAAAAAATCCAAGAGGGAAAATTTTTAATCACTTTAAAAATACTATTTAAAAGTAAATAGGAATGGGAAGTGTGATTTATTTGATATAAGGAACTGGTAGTCTAGCAGCTTTTTTGGAAATGTATACTTTGATAGACTTAACTTAAAATAGATTAAACTATTTTTCTACTTGCAACCCCTTTTCACACAAGAAACTTTCATGCAATCCTTGGGATATAGGTCTATAAAAACAGGCACAGCTTATTCAGCCATTTTCCAGTTGATGGGATCCATTCAGTTTCCAGTTTCTTGCCACTACAAAAAGGGCTGCCATAAACATTTTTTGCACATGTGGGTCCCTTTCTCTTCTTTAAGATCTCTTGGGGGATATAACCTCAGTAGAAATGCTGCTGGGTCAAAGGGTGTGCACAGCTTGATAACTTTTTGAACATAGTTCCGAATTGCTCATCAGAATGGTTGGATTTGTTCACAGTTCTAGCAACAATGTATCAGTGTCTCTGTTTTCCCACATCCCCTCCTACATTTGTTATTATCTTTTCCTATCATCTTAGCCAATCTGAGAAATGTGTAGTTATACCTCAGAGTTGCCTTAATTTGAATTTTTCTGATTAATAGTGATTTATTGATTTTCTGATCAATAGTGATTTCATATGAGTAGAAATGTTTTCAATTTTTTCATCTGAAAATTGTTTGTTCATATCCTTTGACCATTTATCAGTTGGAGAATGGCTTCAATTCTTATAAGTTTGAGACAATTCTCTATATTTGTTAGAAATGAGGCTTTAAAATGAATGTAAAAATGTTTTCCCAGTTTATTGCTTCTGTTCTAATCTTATCTGCATTAGTTTTTTGTACAAAACCTTTTTAACTTAATATAATTAAAAACAAAATATAATCAAAAATTGATTTTGTGATCAATAATGATCTTCAATCCTTCTTTGGTCATAAATTCCTACCCTTCCACAGATCTGAGAGTTAACTTATCCTATGTTCTTCTAATTTATTTATAATATCATTCTTTATGTCTAGATCATGAACCCATTTCAACCTTCTCTTGGTATATGGTGTTAGGTGGGGGGGTCAATGCCTAGTTTCTGCCAAACTTGTTTCTAACTTTCCCAGTAATTTTTGTCAAATAGTGAATTCTTATCCTAAAAGCTGGGGTCTTTGGGTTTGTCAAAATCTAGATTACTATAGTCATTGACTATTTTGTCCTGTTATCCTAACCAAATCCATTGATCTTAGCCAGTACCAAATGGTTTTGATAGCCGCCATTTTTTTTTCATTAATTCCCTTGAAATTCTTGAGTTTTTGTTCTGCCAGATGAATTTTGTTGTTATTTTTTCTAGATCAGTAAAATAGCTTCTTCGGAGTTTGATTATATAGCACTAAATAAATAAATTAGTTTTGGTTGTATTGTCATCATTATTATATTCCCTCAACCTGTCCAAAAGCACTTGATAGTTTTCTAGTTGTTTAGATCTGACTTTATTTTTTGTGGAAAGTGTTATACAGTTTTGCTCATATAGTTCCTGACTTTCGATTGGCAGATTTCCAAATATTTTAAACTGTCAACAGTTATTTTAAACGAAATTTCTTTTTGGATCTCTTACTGTTGGATTTTGTCAGTGATGTATAAAAATGCTGATGATTTATGTGCATTAATTTTGTATCCTGGGTTGTTGATTATTTCTAATACTTTTTAGTTTATTCTCTAGGGTTCTCTAAGGATACCATCATATCATCTGCAAATAATGATAACTTGGCTTTCTCATTACCTACTCTAATTCCTTTAATCTCTTTTTCTTCTCTTATTGTTAAGGCTAGCATTTCTAACACAATATTGAATAGTAATGGTGATAGTGGGCAACTTTGTTTCACCTCTGATCTTTTTGGGAATGGTTCCATTTATCCCCATTACATATGATACTTGCTGATGGTTTTAAATAGATGCTACTATTTTAAAGAAAAGTTCATTTATTCCTATATTCTCTGGTGTTTTTTAATAGGAATGGATGTTAGATTTTATCAAAGGCTCTTTTGGCATCTATTGAAATAGTCATATGTTATTTCTTAATTTGATTATTTATATAGTCAATTATGCTAATAATTTTCTTAATATTGAACCAGCCGTGCCTTTCTGGCATGAATCCTACTTGTTCATGGTGTATTATCCTGGGAATGACTTTCTGTAATCTCTTTGTTATATTTTATTTCAGTTTTTTTGCTTCATTATTCATAAGGGAAATTGGGCTATAATTTTCTTTCTCTGTTTTCATCCTACCTGATTTAGGTAACACTACCATGTCTGTGTCACAAAAGAAATTTGGTAGGACTCCCTCATTCCCTATTTTTTTTTCAAATAGTTTATGTAGCATTAAAGTTAATTGTTCTTTAAATGTTTGGTAGAATTGACATGTAAATCTGTCTAGATGGTTCTGGTAATCTTTTTCTTGAGGAGTTGATTAATAGCTTGTTGTACTTCTTTTTCTAAAATGAGACTGTTTAAGCAATTTACTTCTTCCTCTGTTAATCTGGGCAGCCTATATTTTTCTCCATTTCACTTAGATTATCAAATTTGTTGTCATAAGGTTGGGCAAAATAACTCCTAATTATTGCTCTAATTTCCTCTTCATTAGTAGAAAATTTACCCTTTTCATTTTTGAGAAAAACAATTTGATTTATCTCTCTTTTTTCCTAATCAAATTAAGTAAAGGTTTATGTACTTTGCTGTTGTTGTTGTTGTTTTTTTTTTTTTTTCATAAAACCAACTCTTAGTTTTATTTATTAATTCAATAGGTTTTTAATTTCAATTTTATTAATCTCTCCTTTTATTTTTATGATTTCAAGTTTGGTATTGGTTGGGGGCTTTTAATTTGTTCTTTTTATAACTTTTTTTTATTTGCAAGCCCAATTCATTGATCTTCTTTCTTTATTTTATGCAAGTAAGCATCTAGATATATTAAATTACCCTTTATAACTGCTTTAGCTGCATACCACAAATTTTGCTATGTTACCTCATTATTGTCATTTTCTTGGATGTAATTATTGATGTGTCTGTGATTTGTTGGTTCACCCATTCATTCTTTATGATGAGGTTATTTAGTTTCCAATTACTTTTTATTAAATGTAATTTTTATTGTATCTTGATCTGTAAAAATGCATTTACCATTTCTGCCTTTCTGCATTTGCTTTTAACGTTTTTATGTCCTAATATGTGGTGTATATATCTATTTTTGCAGGATCCATGAACTGCTGAGAAGAAAGTGTACTTCTAGTATTCTATTTACCTCCTTTACTTTTTTCATATTTATTTTCTGCTTCCATTTATGTAGTTCTGAGAGAGGAAGGTTTAGATCTCCCACTATTATAGTTTTGTTCTTTCTTCTTGCATCTCTCTTGACTTCTCTTTTAGGAATTTAAATGCTATACCATTTGGTTTATATGTGTTTAGTAATGATATTACATCATTATGCATGGTGCCCTTTAGCAAGATATAGATTCCTTCCTTATCTCTTTTAATTAGATCAATTTTTTGCTTTTGCTTGATGTGAGATCAGGATGATTTCCCCTGCTAATTTTTACTTCACTTGAAGCATAATAGATTCTGCTTCAGCCTTTTATCTTTACTCTGTACATATCACTCTGCTTTAAATGTGTTTCTTGCAAACAGCATATTGTAGGATTCTGGCTTTTAATCCAGTCTGCTATGTGTTTCTGCTTTATGGGAGAGTTCACTCCATTCACATTTATGTTTAAAACTACTAATTCTATATTTTCCACCATGTTATTTACTCCAAATTATACTTTTCCCTTTTTCCCCCTTTCTCTCCTCCCCAATATTTTATTTATGAGCACCACTTGCCTCAAGCAGCCCTGCTCCTTTAGAGCCCCTCCTCCTCTCTTATATTTTCCCTCCATTATTTCTATTTTCCCTTCTGTTAGCCTACTCCTTCCTTTTTTCCCTTTCCCCTCCCACTTTCCTATAAGGTGAGACTCGTTTCTTTGTAAAACCAAATATATCTAATGTTCTTTCTTTTTGTCAAATCTAATGAGAGTATAATGCCCACAATCTTCATACCCTTCTCTTCTTTCCCTAAATTATAATAGAATTTTTTTTCCATTTCACAAATTCTGTGTTTAAGGAGATATTTTCTCTTTCCATTTCACAAATTCTGTTTTTTCAGGAGGCTGTTTTCTTTTTCCATTTTGTCAAATCTATTTTTAAGGAATTATATGATTTTTTCCTTTTTACTAATCTATTTTGTAATGAATTTTCTTCAGATAATTTCTGTGTTTCTTTTTCCAAACCTCTTACAAAATTCTCATTTTATTTCCCCGTTTTTTCTTCTAGCTCTCTTTTAAGATCTTTTAAGATTTCTTCTAGGAGAGCCTTGTGTGATGGGGACCAATTTATATCTCCATTTGCAACTTCATTTGGAGATGACCTGCTTTTAGTCTCCTTAGGGTTTTAAATCTGTTCTTTTCTTTCACCATAAAATTATCTATGGTCAGAGTTCTTTTTGCTTTTTAACTCATTTAAAAAAATGAAATCTACTTTTAGGGCAAGGGAGGTTGTCCAAGTTTTCTCTACAAGTGACAGCAGCAGCTCTGCTGAGTCTGTGCTGACTTCTGTTGTTGAGTAGATGTAGCCTGGTCCCTGAAATTCTGGCATTTTGGTGTTCACTATTTACCTTTTATATTTGTGTTGGATATTTATAAATTCTCTGCCGATCTACTAGCTTTCAATCAGGGAAGAGTAGCCAACACTGCTCTAGATTCCTTCTGTTGATTCTCCAGCACTTAGAGCCCACACTGCCTGGGATTATGCGCTGCCAACACTGCATTTGTTCTTGTCCTGCTTATGCTTGGCCTGCCTCCCTCTGTGCCTTCTGGAGATCTTCAAAATTATCTTCTGCTGGTAATTTGTTACACTCCCAATATTTGTGGGTTATACCAGGCCAGAGCTAATTGAGAGGCTGGATTTGGTAGTTAATCAGAGGATCATGGAGTAAGTCAGAAAGAAACATATGTCTTCTCCACCATCTTGGCTCTTCCTCATGGACAATAATTTTCAAAATTTGAAGTGATCTTGATAGCACAGGGCTGCTGTGGCTGGGGAAGAGAGAGAAAAGGTGCATTCCCATTATTTACAAACAATTCCCAAAAGGCAGTGAAAACGAAGCCAAGAAAATATACTTTTCAGGACTTTGTAGAGCCTTGGGTTTATTATTTAAAATCATTTAACAGATTTATATCATCTACCAAATTAAATGCCTTTTATCTTATTATTCTAAGTCTTTCAGAAACTGTCAAAACTTTTTCTACTTTGTTTCATATATTATTGTTTTCAATATATTTTTATGCCCCAGATTTACTGGCCCGGAGATGATACAATTTTGGCATATTTATTCAATTCAACAAATATTTGTTATATGTCTATCAAGTAGAAAACATGTTGTTTTTTAGACATTAAAATATAGTAGCAAATGAAAATTAGTCCATACTTTCAGGGAACTTATACTGGACTGAGAGTAATTTGAGAACAGAAGAATATTCTTGGTGAAGACAATGTAAAAAATTTTAGCCAAGCCCAACTTCCTTGACAAATATCCTAGGAAAAATTAGAAAGATTGCTAGATAAAACTATGGTCATTAAAACCACAGGGAAACACAATCAAGTGCCCCATCTTTGTGTAGGATTCATAAAGAAAATGTTTAGAAGACTATTGACCCTAATTGGTAATATGCCAGAAAACCTGAAGCCAGAATGATCATCATTAATAGAACTCTGCCCTTTTAAAACCACACCAAGGACAAAGATATTTCTGAATAGTGAACTTCCCTGAGAAATGGAGGGTCAGTCAGGATCATAGCATAGGAGCAAAGCTAACTGTTACCTGGTGATATCTGAAGAAGAAGACAATCTCTGTGCCAACATTGCCAACATGTGCATTATCCCACCAGGAGAAATGTCAGTGATTGTGGCAGATAGTAGGGCTTAATGTCAACTAACCTCCCCAAAATTTAAGCAGGTTTAAGCAGTGGCATTCAAACATTTGGGTGCTAAAAATAACACTTTTAACACTGAAAATCAGATATCATGGAAAATTTATTAAAAATCTTAAGGAGACTTCTAGCCAAGATGGCAGAGAGGACACACACATCTACTTAAGCTCTGTCCAGAGAGGGGTGGGGTGTTATCTCAGCCATTTCTGTGGAGAGAGTTTTAACACTGTTGGCTACTTTGCCCTGGTAGCAAGCCAGTAGACAAGCAGAAAAGCTAAAAACACAGGGGGTGAAGACTATACCCCTGAAAAGCTAGGGTCTCTCAGGAGCTGGCCCACCCACCAAGAGTGTCTCAGCACACTCTCAGAGTCTTAGAGCACAGATGCAGCACAGCCATTGCTGTCCTGCTAGTGCCTTGCTGCTGCCCCCTGCAGTCTGTAGAGGAAACTCAGTAATACAAGCCAGCCCCTGCCAACAAAGAAAAAAAAAATGTTTTTCTTTTTAGTTTGTTTTCTTTGACTCTTCTTTGACAAAATGAACAAAAAATTAAAGTATGCTCTAACTATTGATAGCTTCTATATGGATAGAGAGCAGATTTTAAGCCCCGAGGAGACTAAAAACACCATAAAACAAAACAACTCACTTAAAAACTCAATTGGACAATTAGAAAAAGGGGGATAAGGGGGAAGGAAAGGAGAAAAGTATAAACAGGGCTTAACAAGATGGCAAGTAATACAGAATTGGTAATTTTAACCATAATCCCCCCAAAGGGGAATATGATCTGGTCCTCAACACAGAAGACTTTCATAGAAGAAATTAAAAAGGCTCTCACAAAAGAGCTAGAAGAAAAATGGGAAAAGAAAAGGGAATCTTGGAAAGACAGTCTGGATAAGTCATCCCACTCATTTAAAGACAGAGTGGATAAAGAAATCAAATCCTTGAAAAACAGAATTAGTAGTTGGAAAAAGAAAATAGTTCTCTAAAAAATAAAATTGGTGAAATGGAAAAAAAATTTCATAAAATAAAACAACTCACTTAAAAACTCAATTGGATGATTAGAAAAAGATATAAAAAAAGTGGGTGGAGAAAATACTTCATTGAAAATCCAAATCAAACAAATGGAATTGAATGACTCAAGGAGACACCAAGAATCAGTCAAGCAAAACCAAAAAAATATGAACCAATGGGAAAAAAAATGTCACATACCTTCTTGGGAAAACAACAGACCTAGAAAATAGATCTAGGAGAGACAATCTGAGAATTATTGGACTTGCTGAAAAATATGATGAAAAAAAGAACCTGGACACTATTTTCCAGGAAATTATCAAAGAGAATTGCCCAGAAGTTATAGAAAAAGAAGGTAATATAGAATTGAAAGAATTCATCATTCACCTACTGAAAGGGACCCTAAAATCAAAACACCAAGAAATATAGTTGCCAAATGCCTGAACTATCAGACGAAGGAAAAAATACTGCAAGCTGCTAGAAAAAATCAATTCAAATAAAGAGGAGCCATAATAATCGTTACCTAGGATCTAGCAGCTTCCACATTAAAGGATCAAAGGGTCTGGAATATGATATTCTGAAAGGCTAAAGAACTTGGTATGCAGCCAAAAATAACTTACCCAGACAAAATGAACATCTTTTTCCAGGGAAGAAAATGGACATTCAATGAAATAAGTGAATTTCATTTATTTTTGATGAAAAAAAAGAAACTAAACAAAAAGTTTGATCTACAAATATGGAACTCAAGAGAAACCTAAAAAGTAAAAAGTAATCTTGGGAACTATATTTTTGCAATAAAGATATATAAAGAACACATGTATACTTTGTTCTAGAATGTAGAGGTGGAAAGGAAGTTGTATCTGGAAAAGGGTAAAGTGGGGGTACTACATCTCACGAAGAGGCAAAGGAAACCTATTATATCTGTGAGAAAGAATGGAGGGGGATGAATATAGTGTTTATCTTACTGCCATCAGAATTGGCTTAAAGAGAAAACTAATAGACATATTTGATTTATGGTAAAAGTTTTCCCACCTCATTGAAAAGTGGGAGGGGAAAAGTCAAAAGGGAAGGAGTAAGCTAAGCAGACGGGAATACAGAAATTGTGAGGAAAAGGTGTAAAATAGGGAGAGGAAATCTAAGGTGGGGCAAGAGATATTAAAAAGGGAAAACTGTGAGAAGCAAGTGGTGCTCATAAGTTTAGTACTGGGGAGGGGGTTAAGGGGGAAGGAAAGGAGAAAAGTATAAACAGGGCTTAATAAGATGGCAAGTAATACAGAATTGGTAATTTTAACCATAAATGTGAATGGGATAAACTCCCCCATAAAGAGGAAGCAGTTAGCAGACTGGATTAAAAGCCAGAATCCTACAATATGTTGTTTACAGGAAACATACCCGAAGCAGGGAGTTACATACAGAGTAAAAATAAAAGGTTGGAGCAGAATCTATTGTGCTTCAGATGAAATAACTAAAGCAGGGGTAGCCATCCTCATCTCAGATGAAGCAAAAGCAAAAATTGATCTAATGAAAAGAGATAAGGAAGGACACTATACCTTGTTAAAGGGTAGCATAGATAATGAAGCAATATCAATATTAAACATATATGCACCTAGTAGTGTAGCATTTAAATTCTTAAAAGAGAAATTAAGAGAGATGCAAAAAGAAATAGACAGCAAAACTATAATAGTGGGAGATCTCAACCTTGCACTCTCAAAATTAGATAAATCAAACCACAAAATAAATAAGAAAGAAGTCAAAGAGGTAAATAGAATACTAGAAAAATTAGATATGATGGATCTTTGGAGAAAACTAAATGGAGACAGAAAGGAGTATACTTTCTTTTCAGCAGTTCATGGAACCTATACAAAAAGTGACCATATATTAGGACATAAAAACCTCAAATTCAAATGCAGTAAGGCAGAAATAGTAAATGCATCCTTTTCAGACCATGATGCAATGAAAATTCCATTCAATAAAAAGCCAGGGGAAAATAGTCCAAAAAATAATTGGAAACTAAATAATCTCATACTAAAGAATGATTGGGTTAAACAATAAATCATAGACATAATTAATAACTTCACTCAAGAAAATGACAATAATGAGACGTCATACCAAAATGTGTGGGATGCAGCCAAAGTAGTAATAATGAGAAATTTCATATGCCTACTTGCATAAAATAGAGAAAGAAAAGGTCAATGAATTGGGCTTGCAACTAAAAATGCTGGAAAAGGAACAAATTAAAAACCCCTAATCAAACACTGAACTTGAAATTCTAAAAATAAAAGGAGAGATCAATAAAATTGAAAGTAAAAAAAAAAAAAAAAACTATTGAATTAATTAATAAAACTAAGAGTTGGTTCTATGAAAAAACCAACAAAATAGACAAATCCTTAGTTAATCTGAATTAAAAAAGGAAAGAAGAAAATCAAATTGTTAGTCTTTAAAAGAAAAAGAGAGAACTTGCCACTAATTCACAAATCCTACTTTCCTGTTTTTTTTTTTTTTTTTTACCCTTTCCAATTCACAAATTCTATTTCCCTGTGCTTCCTGGGAATTTTTTACTTTTTCCAATTCATATTTCAGGAAGTTGTTGCTTTCTTGCAAAGCTTCTCTTTCCTTTACTCATTGTTTTTTCTAACTCTCTTCTGAGACTTTTAATGGTCTCTTCTAGGAGAACATTATGTAAAGCAGGCTAGGTAACATTCCCCTTTGGGATATTGTCTGGAGACTGTTTGGTATTAGTCTCCTTGGGGTTGTAAACCTGCTCTTTTTTTGTATAGAAGCTATTGAACATCCTTTTGATTTTTTTACTCATATTTTAAAGCCTTTAAGGTCTGCCTACAGGGCAAGGGGGTTACCAGCTTCCTCTGCAAAGCAGGGAAAGATGTAAGCAGGCTTCATGTAGCGAGGAGTGGGGGTGCTCTGGGCAAAAGTTTCCTCCCCCCAACTGGAATTGATTCAGCATGGCCAAGCTATGGAAGTGACCAGTGGAGAACCCTGCTGTGTGGTTTAGCAAGCTGCCCTAAGGCTTGAGACTAAGCAGTGAAAATGTCACTATCTGAGGCCAAAGCCCCTAATGGGGCTATGGGTATTAGCAGCTGACCAGCAAATAGCCCCACTCAAACTGGAAGTGTCTCTGCTCCAAAGCAAGTCGTACTGTGGCAGTTCTATTGCCCCAAGCCTAGCCCCACCCTGTGCAGATTAGAGGCTGCCCCAGGCTGCACCCCTCTGCTGTGCAGGTTCCTAATTGGCCCAAGGTAAAGCCCCGTACTGCAGGTTGGGGCTCCACAGTTGTGCTGTGATCTATGCTGAGTCATTTCCAATTTTGGGTGGGTAAAGCCAGATCCTTTTATGTCCTGGCATTTTTTAGAGTGGCTTTGATTTCTCTGCTGATCTACTGTTTTGCGAACAATCAGTCTATGCCAGTGTCATCTTTGTAATTTTCTAACCACAGAGACCATTCCCACCTGATCTGTACAATATGTTAGCCTCTACTTCTCTCCCTGCTTGCACTGATCTTCTCCCTGGCCCCTCAGGAAAAACCTTTTCTGATGAAATTCTAGATTATCATTGGCTCGTGAATTGTTGTGCTTCTAGTCTTCATGGGTTTTACCAGTCAAGCACCATTTTTGTGGCTGAATTTAATGTTGGTCTTGAGGGTATAAAAGGAGCTTAGAAAGTCATGTGTGCCTTCTCCACCATCTTGGCTCTGCCCCTAGTCTATTTATTTAGTGCCATACCAATCAAACTCCCAATAAATTACTTAACAGATCTAGAAAAAATAGTAACAAAGTTCTGGAAAAATAAAAGATCAAGAATTTCAAGGGGATTAATAAAAAAATGCTAATGAAGGTGGCCTAGCTGTGCCAGACTCAAACTATATTATGAAGCAGTCATCATCAAAACCATTTGGTACTGGCTAAGCACAAGAGTAGTCAATTAATATCATAAGTCAGGGTCCTGGGACAAAATAGTCAAAAACTATAGCAATCTGGTGTTTTACAAAACCAAAGATCCCAGCTTTTGGGATAAGACCTCACTCACTATTTGACAAAAACTTCTGGGAAAATTAGAAACTGGTATGGAAAAAATTAGTGTTCAACCCACAGTTATTACCATATGCCAATATAAGATCTAAATAGGTTTATATATAAAGAGTGATATTATAAACGAATTAGGGAAACATAGGATAGTTTACCTCTCAGATCTGTGGAGAAGGAAGGAAATTGTATCCAAAGAAGAACTTGAATTCATCACTGAACACCAAATAGATAATTTTGATTATATCAAGTTATTAGTTTCTGTACTAACAAAAACAATGCAGACAAGATCAGAGGGAAAGCAATAAACTGGGAAGTCATTTTTACATTTAAGAGTTCTGATAAAAGCCTCATTTTTAATATATAGAGAGAATTGACTTACATTTATAAGAAGTCAAGCCAATTGATAAATGGTCAGATGAAGAAATTAAAACTATTTCTAATAGTATGAGAAGGTGCTCTAAATCACTATTGATCAGAGAAATGTAAATTAAGACAACTCTGAGATACTACTACATACCTCTCAGATTGGCTAAGAAGACAGGAAAAGACATCGATGAATGTTGGGGGGAGGTATGGGAAAACTGGAACACTGATACATTGTTGGTGGAGTTGTGAATGGATCCAACCATTCTGAAGAGCAATTTGGAACTTTGTTCAAAAAGTTTTCAAACTATGCATACCCTTTGATCCAACAGCATTTCTATTGGGGCTATATCCCATTGAGATCTTAAAGGAAGCAAAGGGACCCACATGTGCAAACATGTTTCTGGCAGCCCTTTTCATAGTGGCAAGAAATTGGAAACTGAATGGATGCCCATCAGTTAGAGAATGGCTGAATAAGTTATGTTCTATGAATATTATAGAATATTATTGTTCTATAAGAAATGATCAGAGAATAATTTTAGAAAGATCTGGAGAGACTTACATGAACTGATCCTAAGTGAAATGAGAAGAACCAGGAGATCATTGTACATGGCAACATCAATGTTATACAATGATCAGTTCTGAAGACCTCACTCTTTCCAACAATGAGATGATTGATGCCAGTTCCAATGATCTTGTGATGAATAGAGAGCTCTACACTCAGAGCGAGGACTGTAGGAACTCAGTGTGAATCACAACATAACATTCTCACCCTCTTAGTTGTTCACTTGCATTTCATTTTGTTACTCATTTACTTTCTTTTTTTGGTCTGATTTTCCTTGTGCAGCAAGAGAATTATATAAATATGTTCACATCGATTCAATATATATTTTAACATGTTTAACATATGTCAGATTGTTTGCCATTTAGAGAAGGGGGTGAGGAGGAGGACAAAATCTGAAAGACAAGGCTATGCAAGGATTAATATTGTTAAATTATCTGTGCATGTTTTGAAAATTAAAAAAAATAAAAAAAGAAAGATGATGCTCAGTCTATCTGGGTAGTTACTTTTTAGCTATAACCTAAGGTCCTTTGCCTTCCAGAATATAGAATTCCAGTTCCTCCAGTCCTTTAATGTAGAAGCCACAAGATCGTGAGTAATCCTGACTGTTGCTCCTTGATATTTGAATTGCTTTTTAAATTTTTATTATTATTTGTATAGCTTTTTATTTACAAGTTGTATACATGGGTAATTTTTTAGCATTGACAGTCGCAAATCCTTTTGTTTCAACTTTTTGCCTCCTTCCTCCCACCTGTTCCTCCCGATGGCAGGTTGACCAATACACGTTAAATATATTAAATTATAAGTTGAATAAAATATATGTATACATGTCCAAACAGTTATTTTGCTGTACAAAAAGAATAAGACTTTGAAATAGTATATAATTAGCCTGTGAAGGAAATCAAAAATGCAAGCAGACAAAAATAGAGGGATTGGGAATTCTATGTAATAGTTCATAGTCATCTCCCAGAGTTCTTTTCCTCGGTGTAACTGGTTCAGTTTATTGCTGCTCTATTGGAACTGATTTGTTTCATCTCATTGTTGAAGAGGGCCATGTCCATCAGAATTGATCATATATAGTATTGTTGTTGAAACATATAATGATCTTCTGGTCCTGCTCATTTCACTCAGCATCAGTTCATATAAGTCTTTCCAGGCCTTTCTGAAATCATCCTGCTGGTCATTTCTTACAGAACAATAATATTCCATAACATTCATATACCACAGTTTATTCAGCCACTCTCCAATTGATGGACATCCACTCTATTTCCAGTTTCTGGGCACTACAAAGAGGGTTGCCACAAACATTCTTGCACATACAGGTCCCTTTCCCTTCTTTAAAATCTCTTTGGGATATAAGCCCAGTAGTACCACTGCTGGATCAAAGGGTATGCACAGTTTGATAACTTTTTCAGCATAGTTCCAAAATGCTCTCCAGAATGGCTGGATGTGTGTATTCACAATTTCACCAACAATGTATCAGTGTCCCAGTCTTCCCGCCTCCCCTCCAACATTCTGCTTTACCTTGTATTCTAGCCAATCTGGCAGGTGTGTATTGGTATCTCAGAATTGTCTTAATTTGCATTTCTTTGATTAATAATGATTTGGAGCATCTTTTCATATGGCTAGAAATAGTTTCAATTTCTTTGTCAGAGAATTGTCTGTTCATTTCCTTTGACCATTTATCAATTGGAGAATGGTTTGATTTATTATAAATTAGAGTCAATTCTCTATATATTTTGGAAATGAGGTCTTTATCAAAACCTTTGAATATAAAAATGTTTTCCCAGTTTATTGCTTCCCTTCTAATCTTGTCTGCATTAGTTTTGTTTGTACAAAAACTTTCCAATTTGATATAATCAATTTTTTCTATTTTATGATCAATAATGCTCTCTAATTCTTTTTTGGTCATACATTCCTTCCTTTTCCACAGGTCTGAGAGGTAACCTATTTTATGATATTCCAATTTATTTATAATCTCATTCTTTATGCCTAGGTCACGAACCCATTTTGACCTTATCTTGGTGTATGGTGTTAAGTGGGGGTCAATGCCTAGTTTCTGCCATACTAATTTCCAATTTTCCCAGAAATTTTTGTCAAACAGTGAGTTCTCATCCCAAAAACTTGGGTCTTTGGGTTTGTCAAATACTAGATTATTAAAGTTATTGGCTGTTCTGTCCTTTGAACCTAACCTATTCCACTGATCAACTAATCTATTTCTTAGCTAATACCAAATAGTTTGGGTAACTACGGCTTTATAATATAATTTTAGATCTGGTACAGCAAGGCCACCTTCATTTTAGTTTTCTTTCATTGATTCTCTTGAAATTCTTGACCTTTTGTTTTTCCATATGAACTTTGTTGTTATTTTTTCTAGGTCATTAAAATAATTTTGGGGGCATCTGATTGGTATAGCGCTAAATAAATAGATTAGTTTACGTAATATTGCCATCTTTATTATATTTGCTTGCCCAATCCAAGTGCATTTAATATTTTTCCAATTGGTTAAATCTGACTTTATTTGTGTGGAAAGAGTTTCGTAGTTTTGCTCATATACTTTCTGATTTTCCCTTGGCTGATAGATTCCTAAATATTTTATACTGTTAGTTTAAATGGAAGTTCTCTTTGTAACTTTAACTGTTGGGTTTTGTTAGTGATATATAAAAATGCTAATGACTTATTTTGATGACCACATAGCTTAAAACCAGCTGGAGTCAGGAAGTCAGGGTAAGGGGAAATACTTAATCATCATTCTTTGTGGAGGTGAAGGGGAATGGCAAAGAGAAGTGAGGGCAATTGTGACAGGAATACGGCCAGCAGTGCCTCTGGCTCTCACACCCCACCCATCAAATCATCTACACAATCGCCTATACAACACATCAAACTGGCACAGAGAGTGGGCAGGGCCATTCTTACTCCAAGCATATATTAATAGAGTATTGTCCAATTGCTAATTAGCTTCAACTGCTGGAGACCTCAGTGCATCTGCTCAGAGATTCAGCCCATTACATCTCCTGCTTCTTTTGTTTTAGAACACAGGTGGTCACGCCATCCCTGACCTCTCAGGGATGTGAGAGCCCCCAAGAGAAGATGATCACGTCCCCCTGACTTCTCAGGAAGGGAGGTGAAAGTACTAAAAAGGAGATGATTACCCCCTCCTTAACATCTCAGGAAAGGAGAGGAAAAGCACCAAGAAGTGGGGGTTGCTAGTGGGATTCTGGGCTGAAGGGTCTTATTGAAAACAGTTATGCACAAACCCATCAGCATGGGAGGATTACACAAGCACATAGCAATATGCACAGGCTATTAGTGATGACTGTCCCCACAGTCAATGCAGGCTGAATGTGGTGTAACAAACATGAATTGTACATCCAAGTAGCGGTATAACAAAAAATATAAATCAACATGGTGTTTTAAAAGATTTCCAGAAGTCCTAGAAGGAGGGTATATAAACAACAGTCACACATATGCCTTCTTCAGCAGCCAAGAGATAGTCTGAAAGCAACTATTGTCCATTGCTTCATCACGTGTCAGGGAATCCAATGATCCCCCCAAGTTTTTGAAGTCCTGCAATAATCTTTTTATGTGTTAGGGAATGCAATGATTTTGAAGTCCTGCAACAGTCTTATCAATTCTCAGAAAATGCAATGATTCCTGAGGGCTTTCAAGTCCTTCAACAGTCTTATCATGTCTCAGAAAATCCAATGATTCCTGGGGATTTTCAAGTCCTACAACAGTCTTAAAGTCTTAAAACAATCTTATCATGTCTTAGAGAATCCAATGATTCCTGAGGGTTTTGAAGTCCAATAATTTTCAATGTCCATGAGTCAAATGCCATAAATGTCATGCTCTTTCAGTGGTGGGCACAATCAGCAACAGAACCACCCAGTGTTTCTCAAGTCTTCTTCATTTCAAGGGTCTACTCTGTCTCTCTCTGATGGACCAGGTGAATACGGCTCATCGGCACCCATCTGATTCCTTTTCGACCTGTTAGAAATACAAGCAAACCCTCTCCCCCAAGCAGTTAGCTTGTGGCACACCCATAATTTTAAATGCTTGAATAAGGAACTCAGTGATCACTCGGGCTATCTCTTTTGCTGCTGGTATTGCAAAAGTGGATCCTGAAAAAGGTATCTACCACAATGTGGCTAAAAGACAGGTGATCAAAAGATTTATAATTTTTCACATCCATTTGCCAAATTTCATTGGGTCTCAAACCACAAGGGTTCTTCCCTGGAGGCAGTGTAGGAGAGTGGAAAGGAAGGCAAGCCATACAGACTTTTACTATATTCCTCTGTTGTTATTCCAAATTGTAAATGTAAAGCTAGAGCAGCCTGATGATATTTAGAATGAGATTCCTGGGCTTCTTGAAATAAAGGAGTATTGCCCAACATAGTTAGAAGGCTATCTGCCTTTGAATTAAATTATCATCAAAAATAGGACCTGGAAGTCCACTACGAGAGTGGACATGCAACATATAAATCTTAACCTGGATGCTTTCTCATTTGCTCTTGAAATTTCTTAAAGAGCTGATACATATTAGAAACTACAAATTTTATTTGGGCTGTGGCAATTCTTTGTCCCATACCTATGGATAAGCCAAATCAGATACTATATTTATATCTCCTGGATAATAAGTAAGAACTAGAATGATTGCATACAATTCATTCTGCTGAGTAGACTGAAAAGGAGTTCTGACTACTCTCTTTATAATCAAGTCACAAGAGTATGCAGCACAAATATTATGTTTGGATGCATCTGTAAAAATAGTTGGTCCTTTAAGAGGAACTTTAGAAAGCTTTTCTTCAAAAATCCATTGTCAATTATGTAATAGTCTGGTTTCTTTAATGGAGACCCACGTGTAAAATTTGGAGCCATGGCTAATAAAATTTGCCACTCTGGGATGGTCTCACAGCATACATTAATTTGTGTATTGGTGTAAAAGGTGTATATCTTGTCAGGTCTTGTCCCAGATAATTGTACTGCTTGTTTAATGGTCTTTAATAAAATTCTAACCACAAGCACTGGGTAAGGAGTACTTCTTTGTTCTGGTTGTGCTGGGAGGTTCACCTACTCTATCACACTGTCTCCTTCATGAAGGACTGCTGTGGGTGCCTCTTGTGTAGCAAAAACTGATGTTTCCAAGGGTTTTTGAGTGACTCTTTCGAGCACATTGGAAAGACAGTTCAACTTCTCTCAAAGGCTTTTGAGCTTCTTTTGTAAGCTGACGTGGTGAATTTAAAACACTGTCTCCCCTTAAAATGTCATATAACAGTTGCATTTGATAGGTAGTCAAGGCTAACACTGGTTGCATCCATTGGATATCTCCTATCAACTTCTGAAAGTCATTTAAAATGTTTAGCTTCTCTGTTCTTAAGGACAGTTTTTGTACTGTAAGCACCTTAGGACATACTTCATATCCTAAATATTGAAAAAAGTACATGTCTTTGAATTTTTTCTGAAGCTATGTGCAATTTGTAGTACCTTAGTGTTTCCGTGGTCTTTTGTAGACATACTTCTAACATTTACTCCTCAGGAGCACATATATCATCCATATAATGTAATAACATTATATTTGCAAATACTTTTTTTACTGGAGTAAGAGCAGAAGCAACATACATTTGACACATAGTAGGGCTGTTTTTCATTCTCTGTGGCAAAACTGTCCATTCATATCTTTTATAAGGCTCAACTAAGTTAACACAGGGCACTGAAAAGACAAATCTTTTCATATCCTCCTTATCATGAGGGATAGAATAGAAACAATCTTTAATGTCTATAACCCAAAGACACCATTCTCTAGGCAACTGTGTAGGAGATGGAAGTCCAGGCTGAAGAGTTCCCATAGTTTCCATCTGTTCATTTACCTTCTTTAAATCAGTCAACATCCTCCATTTTTCAGATTACTTTTTTTTTTTTTTTTACAACAAATACTGGGGAATTCCAAGCACTTACAAAAGGTTGTTAGTGTCCTTGGTCAAGTTGCTCCTGTATTATATCTAATAAAGCCTGAATTTTATTGCTACCTAAGGGCCACTATTCTATCTACACCAGTGTATCAGTTTTCCATTGGATAGGAACAGGTGAAAGTGTTGTCTGGCCTTCAATAGCAACTCTGCCTAAAAAATCAAAGTACTCATTTTTAACCTAATTGTTGTAAAATGTCTCTTCCCCATAGATGGGAATTTTTTTCAACTATAAAAGGACTAAAAACACCTGTTTTTCCTTCAAAAGACCATGTCATAGGGTCAGCACTAACTTCAGCTGCTATTGTTCTTCCTATGCCAGACATGTAGGTGTCTGCTTTAATCTTTGGCCAGTGACTGGGCCAGTTGGCACCTCTAATGACTGTACTATCTGCACCAGTGTCTACCAGTGCTTTTAATGGTATGCCATTTATATAGACACATGAACATAGGTCGGTCAGCTGTTACAGCTGCTATCCAGTATATTTCTGGATTTTGTTGCTTGGAGTCAGAATCTGAGCAACTATCACCAGATTGCTTATTAGTAGGTTGTATCAGTAAACCTGATGCTACTACTTCTCCTGGGTGATAAGTCATACATTGTCTACCTGTATTAGTGACTGGGATATTATCTATACATTCCCCAGTTTCCCACATCAGTATGTGGATGAACACTGTTTTGTACATACTCTCAGGAGGTGAAATGGCCAAGCCTACTGTGCCTGGAGGCAAGGGATCCAAAGGCTGGAGAGGAACAGATTTCACCTCTCCAGGGGGTATCTCAGTTGTCCCAGTTGCATACAACTCTATTCTCCCCAATTGTAATCTCTTTCTGCCATCAGGTTGCTTCCTGGCTGGTTGACTGTGAAATCCCCTTCTCCCACCATATGGCTTTCTGGCTGATTGGTCATATCTGGTTATTGGACTTCTAGGCACTAGCTGGGAACACCATTGGCTGCCATCATGCCCCAAGTGTTTTTCACCTGGTGCCCTGGAGCTGGGCCCTTAATTCCATTTCCCTGAATCAGTCTACATTCTAAAGCCCAATGGAAGCCTCTGTTGCATTTTGGACATGGGATATTGGGTCTTGTTCTTCCACCCTGTTTTCTCATTCTGTCTCTATACTAACATTGAGCTTTCAGATGCCCTACTTTACCACACTGAAAGCATTGACGAGTATCCCTGGAAGTCCTTTGCTAAAGGGACCCTGTCTTCCCATGTTGGGATCTTGAGAATCTGCATGATAGCCTGGCTATGAAAGACATTTTTGCCCACTGTGGTACAGTGTCTTATCATCTCCTCTAAAGGCGCATCCTTGTGTAGTCCTAGTATAATTCTTCTACAAACCTCATTAGCATTTTCTTTAGCAAGCTGTCTTATCTTATCAAAATGTCTGTTACTGTATTTTCACCATTAGTTCATGTGATAGCTGTCTGCAAATGTCCCACAAAATCAGCAAAGGGTTCATTTGGCCCGTGTGTTATTTTTGTGAAGGCCTCACTCTTGTCATTTTTATTGTGGAGAGAAGCCCAGGCTTTGATAGCAGCAGCATTATCCTACTTGATCATGGTATATTATCCTGGGGATGCTTTTCTGTGTAGTCTTTTTGCTAATATCTTGTTTAAGCTTTTAGCATTCAATATTCATTAGGGAATATGCTCATATGCTGCTCATATGCTGCTATGGAGTAATTAATCTGTACTGAGATGTCTGCATAAGAACCTACACCTGTTAGTTAGTCATAGGCGATTGGAGTATGAACTCCACTTTGACTATTTTGTTGGGCTTGTATTCTACAGAGCTCACTATGTTAAGGAAGCCACAACAAGTTTTGTCCAGGTTCTAAGCATATCCTTGCTATAGATTTCCAGTCACTAGGGGTTAAGACTTCATAAGCCAAATTCTGTAATAACATCTTAACATAAGCTGATGTAGCCCCATAAAGAGTGCAAGCCTTTTTCAGGTCTTTGAGGATTTCTATATCAAAAGGAGCGTGTTTTCTACTTTCTTGACCTGAAGAGTTAAACTGTTGAATCACAGGATAAATTTGTAGTCTTAGCTCAATTACATCTTTCCCTTCCTCAGTGGCTTTCAGTAGTGCTTTTTGCAATCTATTCATAGGAGGGGATGGTTTCTGGGGTGGGGAGGGGTGCTGGTGGTGTCACTGCCCCTCCCACTACTTCTCCTACCTCCATCCCGGAAGGTGAAGTTGATGGAGGAAAGTCAATTATCTGCTCCATAGGCTGTGTTGAAGTTTCCTGGTGGGATGGAAAGTCACCACACCCTTCAGTCTCACTTAAATCTCTATGCCCTGTAGGGATATGGTCATTAATATGTTCATTGTCTTCCTCTTTTTCCTCAGGCTTCCTCATCTGGCTATTCTTAGAACTTTTCTTTTTTCTATAACTTGCAGGATTATTTAAGGTCAACTGGATTATGTTATATATGTAGAATGCTTAGATGGAAATTGAATGAGGACCTTTTTCATTGTAGTATTCACAGAGTTGTCCTATTAATCTCCAATTGTCTGGAGAGATTTGCTTTTCCTCTAAGAACCAAGGGGGGATGTGTTTTAATGTACCCAGAAGTCTAGCAATCTGTTTCCAAGTTATAATTAAGCCTTGTCCCTCAATCAACTTAAGCATGCTTTTTATAGTGTCCCTTCGGGGTGGGTGTGGGTATGGATGTGGGGGTGGAGGAGAATCTTTTCCTAACATCTGCCCCATTACAGCCATAAAAGGTTACTAGTTTAGCCCTTAACAAAGTAAGTTTCCTATATGTCTATTAAAATACTCACCTAATTTCCTCATCACTGGAAACTTCTTCAGTGAAAGTGGGGTCCTTGGTTACACAATGGGCACCAGATGTGATGACCATGTATTTTAAAATCAGCCATAGTCAGGAATTCAGGAGAAGGGAAAATCCTTGATATTTATTCTTTGCAGAGGTGAAAGGGAATGGCGATATGAAGTGAGAGCAATTGCGACCCAAATCCAGCCAGCCTTGCCTCTGGCTCTCAGACCCCACGCACCAAATCCTCTATGAAATCTCCTATACAACACATCAAATTTGCACAGAGAATGGACAGGGCCATTCTTTCTCGAAGCATTTTTTGATAGAATATTGTTCAATTGCTAATTAGCCTCAAGTGCTCGGGACCTCTGTTCATTTGCTCAGAGATTCAGCACATTTCAACTTTGCTAAAGGTGTGGATTATTTTTAATGGCTTTTTAATAGAATATCTGGGATTCTCTTATACCATAATAACATCAACAAAGAGTGATAATTTGGTTTCCTCACTATGTACTCTAATTCCTTTAATTTCTTTCTCAGCTTTTATTGCCAAAGCTAACATTTCTAATACAATATTAAATAGTAATGGTGATATAGGGCAACCTTGTTTCACTCCTGATCTTATTGGGAATGGTTCCAGTTTATCTCCATTGCATATGATGCTTACTGATGGTTTTAAATAGATGCTACTGATTATTTTAAGGAAAAGATAATTTATTCATATACTCTCAAGTGTTTTTAATTGGAATGGATGTTGGATTTTATCAAATGCTTTTTCTACATCTAATGAGATGATCATATGTTTTTTGTTAATTTGATTATTAATATGGTCAATTATACTAATAGTTTTCCTAATATTGAACCAGCCCTGCATTCCTGGTATAAATCCTACTTGATCATGGTGTATTATCCTGAAGATGCTTTTCTGTGTAGTCTTTTTGCTAATATTTTGTTTAAGCTTTTAGCATCAACATTCATTAAGGAAATTGGTCTATAATTTTCTTTCTGTTTTCAACCTACATGGTTTCAACCTACGACAGACCATATCTGTGTCATAAAAGGAATTTGGTAGGATTCCTTCATTTCCTATTTTTTTCAAATAGTTTATGTAGCATCTTTAAATGTTTGGTAGAATTCACATGTAAATCCATCTGGTCCTGAGGATTTTTTCTTAGGGAGTGAATTAATAGCTTGTTCTATTTCTTTTTCTGAGATGGGACTATTTAAGCAATTTATTTCCTCCTCTATTAATCTGGGAAGCCTATATTTTGGAAGTAGTCATCCATTTCACTTAGGTATCAAATTTATTGGCATAAAGTTGGGCAAAATAACTCCTTATTATTGCTCTAATTTCCTCTTCATTGGTGGAAAGTTCCCCTTTTCATTTTTAAGACTAACAATTTGATTTTCCTCTTTCCTTTTTCTAATCAGATTTACCAAAGGTTTTTTGAATTTATTGTTTTATTTTTCATAAAATTAACTCTTAGTTTTATTTATTAGTTCAATAGTTTTTTTTTTTTTACATTTAATATTATTAATTTCTTCTTTTAATTTTAGAATTTCAAGTTTAGTATTTGATGGGGGATTTTTAATTTGGTCTTTTTCTAGCTTTTTTAGTTGAAGCTCAATTCATTGATCTTTTCTTTCTCTATTCAAGTAAGCCTCTAAAGGTATAAATTCACTCTTATTACCGCTTTGGCTGCATCCCACAAATTTTGTTATGATGTCTCATCGTTGTCATTATCTTGAGTGAAATTATTCATTGTTTCTATAATTTGTTGTTTCACCCAATCATTCTTTAAGATGAGATTATTTAGTTTCCAATTACTTTTTGGTCTATTTACCCCTAACTTTTTGTTGAATGTAGTTTTTATTGAATTATGATCTGGAAAGAAAACATTTACTACTTCTGCCTTCCTGCATTTACTTTTGAGGTCTTTATGTCCTAATATATGGTCAATTTTTGTGTAGGTTCCATGAACTGCTGAGAAGAAAGTATACTCCTTTCTGTCACTATTCAGTTTTCTCTAAAGATCTATCATATCTAATTTTTCTAATCTATTTACCTCTTTTATTTCTTTCCTATTTGTTGTATGGTTTGATTTATCTAATTTTGAGAGTGCAAGATTGAGATCTCTCACTATTATAGTTTTGCTGTCTATTTCTTTTTTGCATCTCTCTTAATTTCTCTTTTAAGAATTTAAATGCTACACTACTAGGTGCATATATGTTTAATATTGATATTGCTTCATTATCTATGCTACCCTTTAACAAGATATAGTTTCCTTCCTTATCTCTTTTAATTAGATCAATTTTTGCTTTTGCTTGATGTGAGATAAGGATGGTTACCCCTACTTTTTGGAGTTCACCTGAAGTGTAATATCTTCTGCTCCAGCCTTTTACCTTTACTCTGTATATATCTCCCTGCTTTAAATGTGTTTCCTGTAAACAACATATTGTAGGGTTCTGACTTTTGATCCAGTCTGCTATCTGCCTCCACTTTATGGAAGAGTTCATATTAGTCACATTTATGGTTAAAATTACTAATTCTGTATTTGCTGCCACCATAATATCCCAAAAATTATGCTTTTCTTTTTCTTGACACCCCTTACCCCCTTCCCTAGTATTTAACTTATGAGCCCCCCTTGCATCACTTAGTTCTCCCTTTTTAGGATTCCTCCCTCCTCTCTTTGAATCCCTTCCACTTTCTTGTATCCTTCCCTTATTACTCTTTTTCCTTTTCACTTTTCCTCTCCCACTTTTTAGTGAGGTGAGAGAAGATTCTCTATAAAACAAATATGTCAATTATTTTCTCTTTGAGCCAAATCTGATAAGAGTAAGATGCACACAATGTTCCTTCCCCTCTCTATGTTTTCTCATATATGATAGGTTCCCTTTGCCTCATCATGGGATGTAGTTTCTCTCTTTTTATCTCCCCATTTCCTTTTTTCTGACACTATCCCCTTTTTTTCTTTCTACTTCCCTTTTTTATATCAATAAAATCAAATTATACATATGGTCTTTATGTATATCCACAACAGAAATACAATTCTCAAGAGTTCCTTTTACCTTTTTCTGCTTCTCTTGAGTCTTCTCATTAGAAATCAATTTTTTTTTTTGTTTAGATCTGGTTTTTTCCTTATAAATAAATGAAATTCCTCTGTTTCATTAAATGTCCATCTTCTTCCATGGAAGAAAATGCTCAGCTTGGCTGGATAGTTTATTCTTGTCTCCATTCCACATTCTTTTGCCTTTCAGAATATCAGATTCCAGGCCCTTTGATCTTTTAATGTTGAGGCAGCCAGATCTTGGTTGACCCTTATTGTGGCACCTCAGTATTTGAATTGTTTTTTCCTGACTGCTTGTAATAATTTTTCCTTAGTCTGTTAGTTCTGAATTTTAGCTGTAATATCCCTTGGAGGTTTTATTTTAGGGTCTTTTTCAGAAGGTTTTCAATGAATTCTTTCAATGCCTATTTTACCTTTCTGGTTTTATTACATCTGTGTAGTTCTTTTTGATGTTTTCCTGTAAAATTGTATCCAGGCTCCTTTTTTTCATCATAATTTTTGGGTAGTCCAATGATCCTCAGGTTATCTTTCCTAGATCTATTTTCCAGGTCTGTTGTTTTCCCAAGTAAATATTTAACTTTTTTTTTCCTTAATGTTTCTTTTTTTTTTTTTTTGGTTTTGCTGTCTCAATGAATCATTGGTTTCTATTCGTTCAGTTTTAAACTTCTTTTTGTATATGTTCAATTTTGTTTTTAAATGAGCTGTTTTGCTCTATGGAATTTTTTCCATCACTTTTTTTTATATAAATTATTTTCTTTTTCCAATTCACAAATCCTACTTTCTTGGGAATTCTTTACCTTTTCCAATTCACAAATCCTGTTTCCCTGTACTTCTTGGGAGTTTTTTTTTACCTTTTCCAATTCACATTTCAGGAAGTTGTTGCTCCCTTGCATAGCTTCTCTTTCCTTTCCCTATTTTTCTTCTATTTCTCTTTTAAGATTTTTTATAGTCTTTTCTATGACAGCCTTTTGTGTTGGGGACCAACAATTGTCTGGGGATTGCCTGCTATTAGTCTCCTCAGGGTTGAAAACCTGCTCTCTTTCTTTATAGAAGCTATTGATTATCCTTTTGATTTTTTACTCTTTTTTTTTTTTAAGATGTGGGGTCTCCCTTCAGGGCTAGGAGGTTATCAGCTTCTTCTGCAGAACAGGGATAGGTGTATAGATGGGTAGCTGTCCTGGTAACCAGCTACAAAGTGCAAGGAGATACGGGAGTGCTCTGGCAAAGAGTTCCCTACCAGAAGTAACTCAGTCCTGCACAGCTGAGCTGTGGAAGTGCCCTGTGAAGAGCCCTGCTGTGCAGTTTAACGACTGACCCAGGCTAGAAGCTGAGCAGTGAAAGTGTCACTACCCCAGGCCAAAGCCCACTGTAGGCCTGTGAATGTTAGCGGCTGATCAGCGAATAGCCCCACAGGTACTGGAAATGTCCCTGCCTGTTGGAATCTTTACAAACTGCTAACTCATTAGAGTTGATCTAATCTTACAAGAAGATGTTTTGGGCAGAACCTGAAACAAGATACTAAGTAGAACTAATTAGTACAATGCTTGTGTTTGCACCTTTACTCATTGGAGTTCACAAGTATGCCAGCTTCACCAAGTAAACTTTGTAACTTTGTGAGTTCACACCTCCCTTGAAGCTCTCTGGGCCAGAGAGCACTATGGGAGAAAACCCATAATCCCTCTCTCTCGTATCCCACAATTCATCCCTCTTGTACAAAAGAAACAGACAGAAGCTCTCGGTCAGATTTCAGCGGAATTATGCCAGAAGCCCTCTCTCTGAGGCAAGGCAAGAGAGAATATATTTTCCACTTGGCTGGCTGGTCACAGAAGAGAGTTCAGCTGGACTGGAGAGGAGCACTCTGGTGCAGACAGAGAGCACTTTGAGAGATTTCACCGGAATGACGTGAAGAGTGGAGCTGCCTGGAGGCTGAAGAAAGCAGAGGCAGAGGCTGAAGGACAAAACCTTTGGATTTGGCGACATTTGGAGAGAGCTCTTGGAACCAAGCAGAGAGATAGACCTCTAAGCTAACCAGGCTATATTGGATATAATAAAAGATCTGAACTTTTATCACCTGGCTGTGTTTTGAGAAGAAAAAGCTCACCACACCTGCCCAAGGGAAGCATGGTTGCATTGCAAAAGTTCTATTGCCTCATACCGAGCCCCCCACTATGCAGATTAGAGGGTGCCCCAGACTGTGCTCCACTGCTGTGCAGATTTGTAACTGCTTGCTGGTGCACAACTGTGCTGTGGTCTGTGCTGAGTCACTTCTGGTTTTGGGTGGTTATAGCCAGATCTTGTTAGGTTCTGGCATTTTTTAGCATCCCCTCTGTCTTTGGCTTTAATTTCTCTGCTGGTTTACTGCTTTGTAATCAAAGCAGAGCAATTAGCCTATAGTTGTCTCTATAATTTTTCTAGCCACAAAGGTCACCCCCACCTCTTGTCTGCTCCCAACTCTAGTCTCTCCTATCTCTCTGCCTGCACTGGTCTGTTCCCACCCCTCAGGACAAACCTGCTCTGGTGATCTTCCAGATTATCTTCAGCTGGTAAGTTGTTGTTCTTCTAATCTTCATGAATTTTAGTAGTCAAGAGCTATTTTTGAGGCTGAATTTAATAAATGATCGTGAGGGCATGAGAAGAGCTTAGAAAGTTGTGTGTGCCTTCTCTGCCATCTTGGCTCTGTCTGTCTTGAATTGCTTTTTTCTGGCAACTTACAGTATTTTTTTTTTCTTTGAGGTTGTAGTTCTGTAGTTTCACCACTCTATTTCTTTGAGTTTTCCTTGGGGAAATTTTTTTCTAAAGGCAATCAATGGAATTTTTTCATTGAATATTTCCTCCTCTGTTTATAAAATATCAGGGTAGTTTTCCTTAATGATTTCTTGAAGGATGCTATCCAGGCCTTTTTTTTTTTTTTTCTTTTTTCTTTTTTTTTTTATCATAGTCTTCAAGTTGGTCAAAAAAATTTAAATTGCCTCATCAATATATTTTCTAGATCTGCTCTTTTTGTCATGAGAAATTTTATATTTTCTTCCACTTTTTCATTCTTTTTACTTTGTTTGATTTGTAATGTCTCAATAATCATTACCTTCCATTTGCCCTGTTCTAATTTTTAATGCATGATTTTCTTCAGTCATCTTTTGTATCCTTTTCCATTTTGTTAATTCTTCTTTTAAAGTTGTTTTCCTCAAACAATATTTTCCTTCCTTTTCTAAGCTGTTGATTCTTTCATGCAAACCTCTCATTTTCTTTCTCATGTTTCATTCCTATTTTATTTATCTTTTAAAGTCCTTTAGGACTATTACCAAGAAGCTTTTTTGGGCTTGAAATCAATTCATTCTTTGATATTTCCACTGTGTGCACTTTGTCCTTGTCCAAGTTGATGTTTTGGTCTTCCCTGTCATAATATTAACTTTCTATGGTCAAGGTTTTTTTCTCTTTATTTGCTCTTTTTTCTTTCCTTTTTTGTTATTCCCTCTTATTTTTACTTTTATGGTTGAACTCTGCTACTGGAGTAAATGGAGCACTGTCAACAAGCTTTCTATGAATATTTAAGTCTTGCATTTGAACCTTGTATTTGCAGGGGGTAGCTTTACCTATTCTTTTCAGGAAAAAGCCTTATTTCCTAGAGTTTTCCTTCTAAGTTGGGACTTCAGGCTGCCCCACTGGTCTGCTACTTTACTGAACCAGAATTGAGGTTCTTAATTCCTGATTTACTGTGATTAAGACCCACTCACCGGTTTCCTCAGAATCTGTTTAAGCTGTGTTGAAAACCCTTTTGTCCCCAGTGAGGCTGATGTTTCTTGAAGTTTTTCCAGTGAATCTGAGTTGGATAGGGTTTCATTCCATCATACTCTATTCAGAGACTTTGTTTCATGTGGTTTTAAAGAGAAATTGGGAAAGCTCAAGTAGCTTCCTGGCTGTACTCTGCCATTTTGAATCCAAAAATTAGATGGATTAGCAAAGATTGTAACTAGCCTTTGATTTTATGATTATAGATGACTCCTAACAAGTTTGTCATCTTTTCTGCAGCTCATTAGAGACTTGCCTAGAGCTTAATTTACCAGGATGAGGAAGTGGGCAAACAGATAGCTTGTGTCAGAAGCAGGACTTTAATTAGGTTTTACTCATACTCAGCTCTCTATCTACTATAACAGTAAATCCATAGTAAAAAATTAAATATTATTTAGAGCCATAGGGCTATGAGACAAAATTAAAAGAACACCTAACTACTTTTTTAAAACCCTAGACTTGAATCTCTAATGTCTTTTAGAACTTTGCAAATCGCTTACATTATAAAGATATTCTGGTACTGTGGAAATAAATCTGACACAAATAATTGTGGCTTATCCTTTGTTTAGGAAGAGGATCAGTGACATAATGGGGTGATGTCATAACTTTTGCCTAAATTCAATTTACGTGAGAAAGAGGTTGTGTCATCTGTTTCACTATCTTTTCTAGAGACATTTAAGTCCAGTGGCAAGACAAAAGTCATTACAACTGATGATGGCCCAGGATGAAGTAAATGACATTGGTATGTTTGATCTGACCACACCTTTAGCCCTCTACAATGTCTACTTCAGCCATTTTCATGGTTATTAGAGAAAAAAACAACAACAACAACAACAACAACAACAACAACAAAAAAAAGTTCTCATCTATTCATTCTGCAAGTGAAGTTTTCATACTCTTAGATTAGATAACGCTCTAACTCAACAATGGATTTGAGGTTTATTAGTTATTTTTAGCTGGTCTCCCTGAGATAGTTTAACTGCTGCAGATGTTACAACTTCTTGAAGACACACATGAGAGATGAGTGACAGGTGGACACTAAAAGTGGTATAACTACTATTTGCCTGACACAATCAATAAAATGAGTTTTTGAAGGGTTGCCTGGGTTTTTGTGCACCTAAAACTGCTTTTGTCTAAATATCTAGTGAAAATATGTATTGTTTTTGCTATTTTCCATATGGTCTCTTCCATAAATGGCTTCACTTTGTGTAGAAGTACGTAGACTTTTTGTTATTGTTGTTGTTTGGTTTTCAAAGTACCTTTTTTCTGGTCTCATTTGCAAAACACATGACCTTGTGAGATACAGCTATCCTAGCAATTTAACCATTTAAAACAAACAAAACAATAGTAACAACAAGTAAAACAATAAGACTAGAAATACAATTGAACAGGAAAAAATGTGTGGTTGAGATGGGCATTAGAAGTCATTAAAATCCAAATTCCTCATTTTGAAAATGAGTCAAGAAAGTGTTGTGGCCTTAGTCTCAGAAAGGTAAAAGATTTTATCTAATGATGCAACATCTAAGTTATAGTTTATGCAATGAAAGTGAAAAATTTAGGACTATAGAGGAAATAATATAAGCTTCTCCAGAAATGTAGACATATTTTCTTTTTCCAAAAATCAAAGTAATAAATTCTCACTCAGATACATATTTCATATTTTGCCTATTTACTTTACTTTTTGATTTCTTGTCACTGTGCACAAATAATTTTGGAAGAAATAGAGTAAATATGGATGTACCTTCATATTAAAAAGAAGTATTTTTCTGGGAATAATTTAGACAATACAAAAAGTTTACAAAATTTCCCCCCAGTCAAAGAAGGAAAGTTATAAAGATATATAAAAGTAGCAAAATCTATACTAATGTACATCAGAAGATTAGTGAGATTCTTTTGCTTAAAGATGGAACATTTATTTGCATGAATGCCCATTAGTTTGGGAACAACTGAACATGGATGGTTCATTGGAATGGAACATTCATAGTACATGAATGTATTGTAATATTATTATTCTATAAGAAATAGTGAGCAGGCTGATTTCAGAAAATCCTGGACTTATATGAATTAATGATGAATGAAATGAGTAGAACCAAGAGAACGTTTTATATTGTAACAGCAAGATTATGTGATGATTAACTGTTATGAATCTGGGTATTTCTAGCAATGCAGTGATTCAGGACAATTCCAAGAAATTTGAGATGGAAAAGCAAGAATTACAGAGATTGGATGTATATCAAAGCTTAGTATTTTCTTTCCTTTTTTTTTTTTTTTTTTTTTAATCTATTGGTTTGCTTTTTTTTCCTCATGAGTTCTCCCATTTTGGTGTGACTTTTCTTGCACAATATGACAAATATGGGAATATGTTTACAAAAATTGCACACTTTTTATTTGTCTGATTGTTTGCTGTCTTGGGGAGAGGGGAGATAAGGAAACAATGGGGGAAAGTTTACAACACAAAGTCTTATAAAAATTAATGTTGAAAACTATATTTACATGCATTTGGAAAAATAAAATGCTATTGAGGGAAAAATGGATTGAATATTTGAAACAAATAATTTAAAAGAAACTCGACTCAGGTTGTTTTCCTACAATAAAGATAATACCAACCTCAAAGTCTGCCAAGATTACAAGCTATGTCCAGTCATTGCTAAGGGTAAAGTTACAACATCATCTGAGACTGAATTTATTTCTTTTGAAATCCAAATAAAATAAGACTTAAATAGCAGCTGATACTTCTTTCAAATATTTTAAAGTTAGACATATAAAGACATCTTATAAAGAGAGCAGAACAAGAGACAATATGTGAAAGATTCAGGAAAGCACTTTTTCTTAATATAAAAAATAATATTTTAAGAATAAGAACTGTACAACAACATAATTTTAAGATAATCTGCTTCTCATTTTTGGGAGAATAAACAGATATATAAGTAAGGAGAAGAGGCTTCAAAATAAATAAATATTTCAAAAAAGGAAATCAAGTCAAAATCCTTTGAATAAATTGAAAGCATTAGAAGAACATTTCCAGGGTTCCTAGAAACAAGTGACAATGGAACAAGTTCAAGAGCCTATAGAGTTTAGAAGAACAATTCAAGAAACTGTATGAAAATATCAAAGAAATAAATATGGAAATTAATGCTCTCAAAAGAAATTAAAAAAAACATTAAGAAAGCCCCCTATATAGTACATCATCTGCAAAAGAAAATGACAGAACCAGAATATGTAAATTCATCATCAGAGACAAATTTGTTATTGGAACTTTCTCTTCAACTGAAAGATGTTGAGCTAGAGCTATTAAAGATTAAGTGATTTACCCATGATTTTACAGCCTGCATGATTTGAATCCAAAACCAAGGGTAATTAAATTCAATTAGACAGAGACCCCTCTGTATTCTGTATGCCATACTGCCTCTCAGAAAAAAAAAAAATACACCCTAAACAATAAGTAAACACAACACATGAATGCTCTGCCAAACAAAACTCTAAACTCCAAACTGGAAAGATAATTTAAGAAATACATCTTCAAAGGAAAAAAAAAAAAAGGAGAAAGACAGACAGACACAAACATACACATATACACACATTGAAAAAGAAAGAGGAAGAGAGTCAGAGACAGAGAGATAATGAAAAGAGAAAGAGACAGACACATATACAAGAGGAGGAAAGAGAGAAGCAAGAGACAAAGAGACACACACACACAGAGATTAAATTGTATCTCAGATCTTTCCAAGGTTAAACTTCATATTATTATCATGTTATGACACTTACAATTAACCCAAATATTTTTAGAAAATTAGAAAGCATCTTTCAAAAATGGCTATGAATCTCTGAATTGCTTCTAGTTTAAAACTCATTAGAATGAACTCTTCGATTGAATTTCCAGATCCCTTCTGTTTCCAGAATTCAGGATAAATCGATAAAGGTGACTGTTTAAGTTACATACTTCATTCTTTATCTTTTAAACAGAATTATACTTCTAAGTCTCAGGGCAATAAAACAGAGTCAGCCTTGAAGTAAGAAAGACCTGTGTTTAAGTCCTTCTGAAGCATACAGTTTATATGCCACTGAGCAAGTCACTTACCTTTTCAATTCTGTAGGCTGTTTTGTAACACTTTTAGTTGCAGAGAATGTTTAGCTGCTTTGTTAGAAGGAATTTCCTGAACAGTAAGTTCCTATTAGAATGAGATTACAAATCCAGTTTCTTTTTAGGTCCCCTCTTTATATTATAGTCACTTGACAAATCTCTGTTATTTCAAATTTTTGTGTATTCTTATTTTTGTAAGACCACCCCTCTTTGTTATTATCATATAGTCAACTGAAAGATTCTTTTTTATTTACATATTTCATATAATTTGAACCTAACACAATGTTGTGAAGTACATAATAAAGGAATAGTTATTCCAATTTTCAGGTGAATAAATAGAAATTCAGAAAAAAATTATCTTCCTGACCTCCTGATTTATGAGTTGATGATGCATTAAAAAAAAAAAAACAACTAAGATTTATTTACATATCATATTCATTTCTCAGTGTATCTCTTACCTCTTCTCTCCTCAATGAGACACATTTTCACTAAAACATTAAATAGACAAAGAAACATTCAGCAAAACCAACTAACACATCAATTACAATCTGGTAATGTGGATAAAGATTCCATATTCTTAGTACTCTGCTATTGCAAAAAATGGAGGATGATGTGGTTTTCAATTCTACTCTGTAATCAAGCTTGTTTATTATAATTATACAATAATCATCTGTTTTGTTTTTCTTATTCTTTTCATTTATTTTTTGTAGTTTTCCCTTTTCTAATCAGTTCATATGTATCTTCCCATACTTCTCTGAATTTTGCTTATTCCTTATTTCTTATCTCATAGTTCATTCTGTTGCATTCACGTACTAACACTTGTTCACTCAAAACTCAGTCAATGGAATTTTATTTCTTTCAATATCATTGCTATCACAAAAAGTGCATCTTTAGTACATACAGTCTGTTTCCACTTTCTTTGGGTGATTATGGATTTCTGAAAATAAAATGTGTTTATAATCCACTTACCTCTCTACCAGAATGCAATTATTTTAAGTAAAAAAAAAATTTTTTTTCACTGATTCTGTGATCAGTTTTAAAAGTTTGCTCTATACATTCTGACAACTGACAAAATTCCAACAAATTAATTGTAATCTGTCTGTCTAAATCCTCTAGGAGATTTCAACTTGTTTTGCTATTTTGCATGACTTCCTACATCAAAGCTAAGTAAATATTCAAACAACTGCAATCCTAAACACATTTAGATGAATCTAATATAAATCCTTTTGTGAAGAAATCTGATACAGAGAGAACAAATCTGATATATATATATATATATATATATATATATATATATATATATATATATATATATGTAATGCATGCCATGGTGGGAGCATTAAATTAACACCCTACCTCACACATAAGAGGTGATTTTTTTTTCTTGATAGTTAGGAAAATCAGCCTTGAGGAATTGATACAAAATACTGTGACTTTAATTATGGAAGAAGTTTACTAATGATCTAAATATACAAAACAGCACTTGAATTTGAAGCTTCTTCCTTTATCTCCATACCTGCAAATCAGTGTGACTAATAGTCTCTCTGTCTCTATTTCTGTCTCTGTCTTGCTGTCTCTTCTCTCTCTCACTCGTCTCTCTCTCTTTCTTTTGCTTACTCTCTTTCTTTGTGTGTGGGTTTCTTTGTCTCTTTCTCTTTTGCACACACACACACACACACACACACACACACACACACACACCCAAAATCAGAGGAAACAAAGCTGTATTCAATGTAATCAATATTGGTATCCTTGATGAATATTTTCCTGATATGGCTAAATAAATGTCCTCCTGTTAACTATTGGACTGTGAGCTTTTACTTTTGCTCCAACTCTGAATAAGAGACAACAGACTAAGCTGAATTAAACACATTTTACAACAACCAGTGAAAGCAGAATTGAATCTTAATGTTTTCATTGTATTGGTAGAATGGTAGAATGATTGATAGAATGTATTGGTAGAGGCTCAGGTAGTCTCCCTGCTTCTGTTGGTATTCTTAGAAGTGGCAACAAGCTATATAAGACATTCCTCATTACCTAGTGGATAAAGTGGTAAAAGTCTCTTTGAAAATTCAGAAAATAGAGGAAGATTTAAATGTTCTTTGTGTCTTCAAGAACTATGCCTAGAGCACTGACCCCCACATAACACCATATACCAAGATAAAGTGAAAATGGGTTTATAATCTAGACATAAAGAATGATATTACAAACAAATTAAAAGAACATAGGATACTTTATTTCTCAGATCTGTGGAAGAAGAAGTGATTTGTGACCAAAGAAGAACTAGAGATCCTTATTGATCACAAAATACGTAATTTTGATTGTATTAAGTTAAAAAGTTTCTGTACAAACAAAACTAATGCAGACAAGATTAAAAGGGAAGCAATAAACTGCGGAAAACATTTTTGCATTCAAAGGTTCTGATAAAGGCTTCATTTCTAAAATATATAGAGAATTGACTCAAATTTATAAGAATTCAAGACATTCTCCCATTGGATAAATGGACAAATAATATGAACAGACAATTTTCAGATGAAGAAATAAAAAAAAAAACATTTCTAGTCATATGAAAAAGTGCTCCAAATCACTATTGATCAAAGAAACGCAAATTAAAACAACTCTAAGGTACTACTACACACCTCTCAGATTGGCTAAGATGACAGGAAAAGATAATGATGACTATTGGAGAAGATGTGGGAAAACTGGGATTCATACATAGTTGGATGGAAGTGTGAATGTATTCAACCTTTCTGGAGAGCAATTTGGAACTATGCTCAAAAAGTTATCAAATTGTGCATACTCTTTGATCCATCAGTGTTTCTACTGGGCTTGTATCCCAAAGAGATCTTAAAAGAGGGAAAGGGACCCACATGTACAAAAATATTTGTTCAGCCCTTTTTGTAGTGACTAGAAACTGGAAATTGAATGGATGCAGATCAATTGAAGAATGGCTGAATAAATTATGGTATAAGAATGTTATGTGACATTATGATTGTATAAGAAAAGACCAGCAGATGAATAACGAGAGACCTGGAGAGACTTACATGAACTGATGCTAAGTGAAATGTCCAGAACCAGGAGATCATTATATGTGACAACAAGAAGACTATACCATGATCAATTCTGATGGACATGGCTCTTTTTAACAATGAGATGATAAAACTAGTTCCAATTGTTCAGTGACGAAGAGGTTCATGAGAGGACTGTGGGAACTGAGTGTGAGACACAACATTCCATTTTCATTCTTTCTGTTGTTTGCTTGCATTTTGTTTTCTTTCTCAATCTTTGTTTTTCTTTCTTGATCTGATTTTTCTTGTGCAGCATGATAACTGTATAACTATGTATGAAAATTTGGAACAGAAGGTTTTGCAAAGATCAGTTTTGAAAAATTACCCATGCATATGTTTTGTAAGTAAAAAGGTTTAATTAAAAAAGAACCATGATTAAAATATGGAAGATGTAAACTTTTCTTTGTTCAATTAAATATTTAATATATTTTTACTGTCAAGATGCCCACTAGTTGTAATAAGCCTGGATCCTCACTAATGACTAATTGTTTTTTTCCCCTGGGGAAATATTAGTAAATTTGTATTTGACACTTTGGAAGGTATTAGATATTTTGTCACATAGTCTTATTGGAGTTCTTTAGGATAAGACACTAGAGAAGGCACTATAAATGGCAATATTTAATCATTTCCAGGGAACTACGATTCAAAATATGGGCAAATACTGTTGCTGTGATAAGGATGGGAAGAATTGTTGTACACATCTAAAAAAAAAGTTTAAAAGAAAATATATTTATGCTTTATTCTAAGCTGTAACTTTCTTTCAGGAATTTCCAGTGAGGGTTCAGTACAGGTTACAAGACAGGTTCTAGTATAGTTTCATAGTTGTAAACTGGAGATAATGTTTAACCTCACAAGTGGTAGAGGTAGGATAGTGTTTGGTTCTGGCATAAGAAAAAACTCCTTGACACAATGGACAGTGTACAATCTTAGTGGTAATGATCAACAACATCAGGCAATGGTCCAATTCAGAGCAGCAATAGGCGATGGAATATACAGTGGTACTAGAACAAATGGCAGCAGTTAGTCCATAGGCAAGACATACAGGATCCTAGGACTATGATATAAGCACCAATATAGGCTCTTGTGGCACTGGGCAATATCACAACCTCTAGCAACTTCAGGCAGCAGAGTGAGGCAGTGGCTAAGACCACAGTAGTAGCAAAATGGGTAGCATGTACAGACCCAAGGGATAACAGAGTAAGCATTCAGCCCAGTGAAGTGATACTAGCACAGGTCTCAACCAAGGTAGACCCAATATCATCTTTGGGTTACTTTCACCTGAAATGTATATGATTTCTTCACATTATAACTAGCATGGTACCTAATGATCATTGTGTAGTTCTTTCTTATGGATGATATAGAAGACCAAGAGGTAGAGATAGAAGAGAGGAAAGTCACTCTTGATAATGATGATGAAAAAAAAAAAACAAAACTCATAGAAGAACCAGGTGAAGTAGCTTATAAAATTGTCAAAGGTACAATAATTTTATGTTTTGTTTCACTCTTTCCAAAACCAGTCCTTCCATTTCAGGAAATTTGACTGTATCTATCACAAAGACCTGCTAACTAAGACTTGGTCATCTTTTAATTAGGAAAAGCTAGGATTTCTAATGTTCATTCTTCTCTACATTTGCTTTTTTTAGGGAACCATTACATTCTTTGCTGTTTTTCTGGGTTTTTTGTTTGTTGTTTGTTTTTATCTGCACTAAGTTCCTAGGTTCCTAAATGGCCATTTTTAAAAAATGTTTTTATGACTGGAGTAGTCTAGTAATGCCTCTTAGTCCATTTAATATGTGTTGGAATGTCCTTCCAAGTTTTCAAGACTTTGACTTTAAGCAGTGAGGTGAAGTTATAATTTTTTTTTCTTTGAAAAGACTAGACTAATTTTTTATTCTTGAAAATAGGGACTAAACTGAAGCAGTGTTGTAGTTTCTTAGTGTTCCAAGTAAAAATACATGTCCACAAGGAAAAAAAAAAAACAAAACTCATAGAAGAACTAGGTGAAGTAGCTTATAAAATTGTCAAAGGTACAATAATTTTATGTTTTGTTTCACTCTTTCCAAAACCAGTCCTTCCATTTCAGGAAATTTGACTGTATCTATCACAAAGACCTGCTAACTAAGACTTGGTCATCTTTTAATTAGGAAAAGCTAGGATTTCTAATGTTCATTCTTCTCTACATTTGCTTTTTTTAGGGAACCATTACATTCTTTGCTGTTTTTCTGGGTTTTTTGTTTGTTGTTTGTTTTTATCTGCACTAAGTTCCTAGGTTCCTAAGTGGCCATTTTTAAAAATGTTTTTATGACTGGAGTAGTCTAGTAATGCCTCTTAGTCCATTTAATATGTGTTGGAATGTCCTTCCAAGTTTTCAAGACTTTGACTTTAAGCAGTGAGGTGAAGTTATAATTTTTTTTCTTTGAAAAGACTAGACTAATTTTTTATCCTTGAAAATAGGGACTAAACTGAAGCAGTGTTGTAGTTTCTTAGTGTTCCAAGTAAAAATACATGTCCACAAGGAAAAAAAACAGTCTCTTCCACAAATTTTGACTCTCTGGCTACCTTGGCCAAAACAAAAATGGAACCTAGATCCAGATGAAACACTTTTGCATTGATGCTGAATATGCTTTTTCTGCTCTGACTTAGTAACATTTTCATTAATTGTTAAATAATCTAAAAATGTTTCATTTCTTTCTTGTTTAAAGCTGAAGCAGCTTGAGTCATTCTTGGCCTACAACTTCTATTTTGTATTGAAGCCTCTGTGTGTATGTGTGTCTCAGAATGAGAGTGAGAGAAAGAGAGAGAGAGAGAGAGAGAGAGAGAGAGAGAGAGAGAGAGAGAGAAGAGAGAGAAGAGAGAGAGAGAAGAGAGAGAGAGAGAGAGAGAGAGAGAGAGAGAGAGAGAGAAGAGAAGAGAAGAGAAGAGAAGAGAAGAGAAGAGAGAGGAGAGAGAGAGAGAGAGAGAGAGATATTCAGAGGCAGAAACAGAGACAGAGACAGAAGTAAAGAGACTAACTTGACTAGGATTATATAGTTAGCAAGGTCTGATCTGGAATTTGAACCCATATTCTTTGGTACTCCAAATCCAATACTGTTATCTACTCTAATATCCTGTACTAATGTGAACAATATGAATGTGTGTGTGTGTGTGTGTGTGTGTGTATGTGTGTGAGAGAGAGAGAGAGAGAGAGAGAGACAGACAGACAGAGACAAAGAGACAGGGAGAGAGAGAGACAAAGACAGGAAGAGAGAAAGAGAGACAGAGTAACAGAGAGACAGAGACAGAGACAGAATGAGAGAGAGACAGTCAGAAACAGAGAAAAAGAGACAGAAAGACAAACTGAGACAAAAATACACAAATGTACACATACAAAGAAATTGGATGACTGCAGAAAGTCATACAGATATTAAGGTTAAAAAAAAATTTACCCTTTTGATAAGGAGCTCAGAACAAAACTATAAATGTCTAAAGGTCAACAGATGTTCTGTGATTGGCTAACTTAGTTCCAAGGTATCTGTGTCCACCTCACATGTTTGACACTAATTGGTCTTGCTGTGGCTCAACAAGGGTCAATGGTTGAAATTACCAGAGGGAAGGATATCCTTTATTAATGCAAAAATCCCTGCAGAGCAAAGAGAGTCATTGTCAAGAAGGTCCCTTAGAAAAATGGCTTTATTTTCTGAAAGAGGCCATTTAAATCTGAATCTTGTCTCTGACACATACTGGCTATGGGTATTTTCTCACTTAGAGATCTTTACACCAGGGAAATTACAGTTCCAGTACAAAATAAACAAATGAAATTCCACTTGACACACTCTTTAAACCATTCAAACTAGCCCCCAAACAAGTTGTTTTTTTTTTTTCTAACTCCTTAGTGCTTGGAATGTATTTTTTTTTTCATTTTCATCTTACATGCTTTAGTTTTTTTCAGGTTCAATTTCAGGTTTGCCCTCCTTCAAATGAGATAATATTTATCAAAGGACATCGTATTAATAAAATGCTTAACCAAGTGGCTTGCAGATAGAAGGAGTTTTAGTTCATTTATCTTTTGAACTGTTATATTCCCCCAGCCAAATATATGCTCCTTTAGGGTAGAGTTTTTTTTTTTCTTTTGTTTTCACAAATCCAAGGCCTAGAGCAAAGTTTTGCAGACTTGCTTCTTAAGGGTAGGGATTGTTTTTACCTTTATTTGTATCCATTTTGTAAGCACAGAATAAATGCTTATTTACTGACTGACTGGATGACATAGTAGCAATTTGATCAATGATGGCTAAATTGATTTGTTGAAAAAGCAAAGGCATAAAGTTGGGAAAACAGGGCTATATTGTTTCTTTCAGATATTATTAAAAGCAAAAATTGATGAGAAAACAGCTGGTTAAACTTAATGTCATCTAATTAGATGCAATGAAGCAAAGAATAATAGTTTTAGAGCCAGGGGAGATTTCCAGGCCATCAGTCCATCCTTTCCTTTTACACAGAGAGAAAATAGAATACAAAGGGCTAAAGTGATTTGCTGGGCATTCAACACAATGAAGTGTCGAAAGTGGAATGTGAATCCAGGTCTTGATCACAAGCTCAGTGCTTTATTCAAAACCTGTAACTACCTCTTGATGACAAGCTAATAGAAAAACATGTCCTGATGAAATACAATAGAACTAAGAAACCACTTAGTAATATTGTATAAATCTTAGACACTAAGAGTCTACAGTATAGTAGCCTCTAAACACAATACAAAGACAAATAGGTAATTGAAAGGCTTGGGATAAATAATTAGAAAGAGAGTACAAGAGTTAATGATCTCAGCATGTGGGGCTTCTGGCATGCTGCAAATAGCATGTAAAGAGAAACATTTATATCTGATGTTAATGTGGGAGAGTAAGAGTCAAGATCCCAGAATTTAATTCCAAGCTTTGCCACTTAACCTGTTACCTTGTAACCCCTCAGATAAAGAGATAGCAGGAAAACAGGTGTCATGGATGTCTATTGAAGGAAAATTGTAAATATCATTGTCAAAGCTGCATAAAAATCTTATCTCATTTGAATCTTTCACTAGAAAGCAAATGTAAGGCAGCATAATTTTCTTATTTTACTGATCTCCTTTACAATGACTATAGAGCTTTATATGCCTTGACCCAAAAAGGCACAGAATATATCTATGCCTATGCTAGCTTTCTCACAGAAAGGAAAGAGCATTGATATCAGGAAAATTTGTTTAGAATCCCAGCTCTAAAAATTGCTACCTTTGTGACTTTGACCATATCACTTAATCTTATGGAGTCCCAAGTGCAGTTAGGTAGCATAGTGGCTTCAGATATTTCCTTTTTGTGTGACCCTAGGTAAATCACTTAATCATGTTTGTCTCAGTTGCCTCATCCACAAAATGAGCTGGAGAAGGAAATGACAAACTGCTCTACTATTTCTGCCAAGAAAATCCCAAATTGAGAAATGGCTAAACAAAACAACAATAATGGATCATCAGCTCCATTATCTGTAAAAAAAAAAAAAAAAAAGAGAGAGAGAGAATAGTATTGTTACCACTTTCTATATATCTATATAAAATGAAAGAAAATGTATATGAAAAAATGTTTTATAAATAGTTCTATTGATATAAATATTTTACAAATGTTAGATAATATAAATTTTAATACAATAGGGTGTTTAGAGTATATGTAATTTTCCTTGTGGTTTGAGTTTTTTGATGTCAAAAATATCTAAATTTATGTTATATAGCAATAATAATAAATATCATTTTATGAATATTATTATTCAACCTAATAAAAAGTAATTCATAAATATTATTTTATACTCATAATATCTTGGGGAAGTATGTGCTATTATTATATACTTTATTGTTGGAATCCTTACTAACTGCTAAGTAATTAGAGTTGATCTAATCTTACAAGAAGTTGTTTTGGCCAGAACCTGAAACAAGGTACTAAGTAGAACTAATCAAGACAAGGCTTGTGTTCCCACCTTTACTCATTGGACTCCACAAGTATGCTAGCTTCACAAAGTACACTTTCTAACTTCAAGAGAGTTCACACCTCCCTTAAAGTCATTGGGCCAGAGAGCACTATGGGAGAAAACCCATAATCCCATTCTCTCAGAAGAGTCAGATAAAAGGCCAGCGATGAGGGATCTATGGCAGAATACATTTTTTCCTCTTGGCTGGCTGGTCGTGCTGGACTCCAGAGGAGCGACTCTGGTGCAGAGAACACTTTGACGGATTTCAGTGGAGCTACGCCAGAAGCCCTCTCTCCGCAAATTGGTGGCTGGGCTCCCCAGAAGGAGATAAGAGAGATCTTCCATCTCTGTTGGAGGCAGAAGAAGGCAGAGGCAGAGGCTGAAGGACGGAACCTTTGGATTTGGAGACATCCGAAGGGCTCTAAGCCTCTAAACCGCTGTGCTCTGAGAACAAACTCCAACATTTGAACTCTAACAGCACCCCTTTTTTTTAATAGCTAGAAACTAGAAACTGAGTGGATGCCCATCAACTGGAGAATGGCTGAATAAATTGTGGTTTATAGATGTTATGGAATATTATTATTCTGTATGGAATGACCAACAGGATGAATACAGAGAAGTTTGGCAAGACATACATGAACTGAAGCTAAGTGACATGAGCAGAACCAGGAGATCATTATATACTGCAACAACAGTACCATATGAGGATCAATTCTGATGCAAGTGGAAATCTTCAGCAATGAGAAGATCCAATTCAGTTACAATTGATCACTGATGAACAGAACCAGCTATATCCAGAGAAAGAGCACTGGGAAATGAATGTGGACTACTTGCATTTTTGTTTTTCTTCCCAGGTTATTTTTACCTTCTAAATCTGATTTTTCTTGTGTAACAAGAGAACTGTATAAATATGTACACATATATAGTTTTTTAAGATATACTTTAACATTTTTAACATGTTTGGGATGGCCTGTCATTAGAGGAGGAGATGGACAAAGGAAAAGAAAAGTTGAAACAGAACTGATTGCAAGGGACAATGTTGAAAAAAACAAACAAACAACAACAACAAAAAAACTACCCATGCATGTGTTCTGTGAATAAAAAGCTATAATTTTTTTTTAAATTAAAAGAATCAATGATCATGGAATATGATATTTTGAGGGGTAAAGAAATTTGGATAGGTGTTGTGATCTAGTTCAGATGGATCTGAATCTGTTCTTGTTCTTCTCAAAACACAGCCGGTTTAGAGGCTTAGAGCCCTTCGGATGTCTCCAAATCCAAAGGTTCTGTCCTTCAGCCTCTGCCTCTGCCTTCTTCTGCCTCCAACAGAGATGGAAGATCTCTCTTATCTCCTTGTGGTCACTGAATTCCTCATTCAAGCATTCGCAATTATGGGTGTGCCACAAGAAATAAAAACAGATAATGGACCGGCATATACCTCCAAACATTTTGAACACTTTTGTGCACAGTATAAGATTCTACACACTACTGGCATACCCTTCAATCCTCAAGGTCAAGCAATAGTAGAAAGAAGAAACAGAGACATTAAGACACTCCTCCAAAAACAAAAGAAAGGAGGAGCCACGGGTAACCCTAGAGAACTTCTAAATTTAGTTCTCTATACCATTAATTTTTTAATCTTTGATAAAGATGCACTGGCTCCAGCAGACAGGTTTTATAACCCACCAGAAGAGCAGTGTCCAGTGCGAGCAGCTCCACTATCTTTAGATAATCGCCAGGTGATGTGGAGAGACCCAGAAAGTGGTGAATGGAAGGGACCAGATAGGCTAACTGCTTGGGGGAGAGGATTTGCTTGCATCTCTACAAGTGGAGAAGGAATCAGATGGGTGCCTACGAGCCGCATTCGCCTTGTCCATCGCAGAAAGATGGAGCAGACCCTTGAAACAAAGGAGAAGACCCAAGAAATATCGGGTGGTTCTGTTGCTGATTGTGCTCATAAGAATTATTAGATTCCTGGCACATGAACTAATGGACAATGGAATCCTATTGGACTGTTTCTAGGACTTATGGACATGTGTAAATTTTCAGATTGATTCTTGTTATTTGTTACATTACTACTAGCCTGTGTTATATTGCTATGTGCTCATGTAAATTATGTATAATGCCTCCCATATTGATGGATTTATGTATACCATGTATATCTGTTACAAAGTTCTGGCCCATATTGATGGATTTATGTGTACCCCCTCAGAAACCCCCTATGTTTTAAAACAAAAGAAAGGGGGAGATGTTGGAATCCTTACTAACTGCTAACTAATTAGAGTTGATCTAATCTTACAAGAAGATGTTTTGGGCAGAACCTGAAACAAGGTACTAAGTAGAACTAATCAAGACAAGGCTGGTGTTCCCACCTTTACTCAAAGTCCACACCTTAAAGCTCTTTGGGCCAGAGAGCACTATGGGAGAAAACCCATAATCCCATTCTCTCAGAAGAGGCAGATAAAAAGCCAGCGATGAAGGATCTATGGCAGAATACATTTTTTCCTCTTGGCTGGCTGATCGCGCTAGACTCGAGAGAAACGACTCTGCTGCAGAGAACACTTTTGACGGACTTCAGTGGAGCTACGCCAGAAGCCCTCTCTCCGCAAATTGGTGGCTGGGCTCCCCAGAAGGAGATAAGAGAGATCTTCCATCTCTGTTGGAGGCAGAAGAAGGCAGAGGCAGAGGCTGAAGGACAGAACCTTTGGATTTGGAGACATCCGAAGGGCTCTAAGCCTCTAAACCGGCTGTGCTCTGAGAACAAACTCCAACATTTGAACTCTAACACTTTATATAGATGAGAAAATTGAGTCAGATAGAGATTAAGCAACTATCTATAGTCACACAGAAAGTAAATGAGTTTTTTCCACTTAGACCTTTTTGGCAACAAGTTCAGTGCTTTTCCAACATATTTCTTATTTATTTATTTTTTGACCCAGGGAATTCCCCTCACTACTGAACATCAGCTCTTCCTCTGGGATTTATTGTCTTATAGAGTTTGGTGAACTGAGGATTTCATTGACTTACTCAGAGTCACAAAGTTTTTGTCAGAGGCATGTCCTAAACAAAAGTCTTCCTGATTCTATTCTGCCTCTCTATATGTTAAAAATTTATTTAAAACGAGGTACTACTGCCTTCATTTTGATTATACCCACAGGAGGAACAACCAGAAATATTATGTTAAATTTAAGGTGCTAATAAATGTTAAGGTCAGATTTTTTTCTGAAGGTTTTTATATCTTTTTATGCAATTTGATAAACTGTTTAAAATCATTAAAAGCACAATCTATACAAGAATACAATGATAAAGATCCATTTTTAAGACTATATTGGAATTCCAAAAATCAAATATGGCACCTGTCTTTGCTGCACAAATGCAATTTAATCCAGCTATTAGTAGTAAGGTATCATGTTCAGCCTAACTTTCTGGAGGTCCTTTGGATGGGCCTTGGTCTCAGCAGGATAGACACCATGAGAATAGTCAAGAATAGAGTCTAGATTCTTTATTCTGGCCCAGTCTTGATCTTAGTGCAGGAGGCATGAAAGCCACCAAGAGGCTAGTCAAAGATAGAATATCTATCTTCCAGTCCTTATTAGCCCTTATATATTTTATTGTAATTACATCATTACAGCATACTGATTATATGTGAACATCACCATACTAAGTACTAAATATATATGTGAACTAGAGAACTATTATCTCATCAATTCTACTGAGTTAATACCTTGTTTCAAGTATATTTATCTAAAGTTCAAGCCCTCTGTAGTAAGGGACACTATTAATTACTGTAAATTGAAATTCTTCTCACTGCTGTTCTCCACCTTAGTTTAGAGAACTCTTTGAAAGCAGTTTGTCATTTGTTGTATCAAAAAGAAATCATACTTTGATTCACATTTTAAATAGAGATAATGCTACAAAAGCTGCCAGTGTTTAGCACTGGGTTATCGCTGCTTTTAATTTTTAAGAAATAAATTGGAGTGGATTCTGGGATGGCAGAGAAGGTCAATAAATTTCTAGCTCTGCAGATTTCTTCCATAAACAGAAAATAAAATTTGCTCCTTAGGGCAAGCCTAAGACTGGTAAAAAATCAAGAAAACTGGGGACAGAATAGAGGTTTTCCTGGTACAATCCAAGAAGATCCCAATGAAAGATAACAGACATGGATTAACCAGTGTGAAATGCAAACACTAATAGACTAGCTCCCTAGAAATGAGTATTGATGTGCTAGTTAGATTTGGCTAGAGCCTCAGTAATCACTAGAAAAAACTTTCACCTTCTTGACTGCATGTGGAATCAGAGGTGTGAGTCCAGGGAAACTGAGTGAATCTAGGCTGATTGGGAACACCAGGCACAGCTGTGCTATAGAGAGGTTGTCTTGGGCCAGAAGGAACCAGTTCACCCAGTGAGTGCAGAGGCAGTGGGGCAGGGCCTGCAGGCTCTTTGCAGGAGGTGGAGCTCTTGGTTTGGGGTTCCAACTCAGAGGGGAGAACTGAAGTAAATCTAGAAGCACCATCCCCCAATCCAATGATTAGAGGTACTTATACTAATATTTCTCATTAAAAAAATAATGAACTGACAAAGTAAAAAATGAACCCAATCATGAGAAAACAAGAGTTCATCTTTAGAGGAGGACACTGAAGTAAAAAAGTTTCTTCTACCCCAAAGAGTAATGTTAAATGACTCCACACTTAGAGAGAATTTATAGATGAAATTAATAAAGAATTAAGAATGAGTGAGAAACATTGGGGGGGGGCAGGAAACTAAAAATAAAAAATAAAAATCATCCAAGAAAAACAAGAAGAAAAAGAAAAAAGTTAACCAACCAGAAAAGGAGATACAATCTTGAAAACAAAAAAATCACCTTTTGAAAATTAGCATAGATGGTGGAGAAAGTACACAAGACATACTAAACAACTCTCATATCCTCACTACTGTTTTCTAAATTCAGCCTCAAAAATAGTGCTAGACTGGTAAAATCACAAAGATTGGACTACAACAACTTGCCAGCCAAAGATAATTGGGAAGATCATGAGAAAAGGTTTGTCGTAAGTGGGCAGGAGCAGGCCAGCACACGTAGGGAGATAGGAGAAGCTAGCATACGAAGCAGACCGGGGTGGAGGCGGTCTCCGTGGCTGGAAAATTTACAGGGAGGAATCTACCACAGTTTGGCTGCTCTGCTTTGGTTGCAAAGCAGTACACCAGCAAAGAAATCAAAGCCAAAGGTAGAGGGTATTCTAGAAAACACCAGAACCTAACAGAATCTGCCTATACCCATCTAAAACTGGAAGTGAGTGACTAAACACAGACCACACCACAGCTGTACAGCCACATTCTGCAGCACACGGATTTCGCCCAGGGTAGTCACAGATCTGGACAGTAGAGGGGCACAGCCTGAGGAAGCCACTAATCTGTAGAGTGGGGGACTTGGCCTGGGGCAATAGAACTTTTACAACTTGACTGTGCTCAGTGCAGAGACCCTTCCGGTGTCATGTGGGGCTATTCACGGGGCAACTGCTAATACCCACAGTGGGCTTTTGCTTGGAATAGTGACACTTTCATTGCTCAGCTTCTAACACCAGGGCAGTTGCTAATCTGCACAGCAGGGCTCTTAGCAGGGACTTCAGCAACTTGGCCTTGCTACCCAAGCCTGAGTCACTTCCAGTGTGGAGTTTTCCCCAGAGCACTCCTGCAGCTCAGCCACTCATTGCAGCCCATTGACAGGATAGCTAATGTCCATATACCTATCCCTGTTCTGCACAGGAATCTGGTAACCCCCTTGCACTGAAGGCAGACCCTAAGGACTTTAAAAAGATGAGTAAAAAAGCAAAAAGGATCATGGATAACTTCTACACAGAAAGAGAGCAGGTTTTCATCCCCGAGGAGATTAATAGCAGACAGTCACCAGACAAAACCCCAAAGGGGATGTAACCTGGTCCTCCTCCAACAAGCCTCACCTAGAAGACACTATAAAATGTTAAAAGAGAGCTAGAAGAGAAATGGGGACAGGAAAGAGAAGCTATACAAGAGAGTAACAACTTCCTGAAATGTGAATTGGAAAAGGTAAAGAACTCCCAGAAAAGTAGGATTTGTGAATTGGAAAAAGAAAATAACTCATTAAAAAAAAATAGTGAAATGGAAAAAAAAAATTCCATAGAGCAAAATGACTCATTTAAAAACTCAACTGGACATATACAAAAACAAGTAAAAAAAAATCTAATGAAGAAAATAACTCATTAAAAATCAGAACTGAACAAATAGAAATGAATGATTCATTGAGACATCAAGAATCAGTCAAGCAAAACCAAAACAAATGAAAAATTAGAAAAAAATGTTAAATATCTACTTGGAAAAAAACAGGCTATCTGGAAAGTAGATCTAAGAGAGATAATCTGAGGATTATTGGATTTCCTGAAAATTATGATGAAAAAAAGAGCCCAAATACTCTTTTACAGGAAATCATCACAAAGAACTGCTCAGATGTAGTAGAATCAGAAAGTAAAATAAGCATTGAAAGAATTCATACAACATCTTCTGAAAAAAGAACCTAAAATAACAATTCCAAGGAATAGTGTGGCTAAATTTCAAAACTATCAGACTAAAGAAAAAATGTTACAAGCAGCCAGAAAAAAAAAAAATTCAAATACCGAGGAGTCACAATAAGGATCACTCAATCTAACTGCTTCCCCATTAAGACATGGAAGGGCCTGGAATCTGATATTCTGAAAGGCAAAAGAGCTTGGAATGCAGCCAAGAATAAACTATTCAAAAAGCTGAGCATTTTCTTCCAGGGAAGAAGATGAACATTTAATGAAACTGATGGATTCCATTTGTTTCTAAGGGAAAAACCAGAACTAAAAAAATTGATCTCCAACCATAGGACTCAAGAGAAGTAGAAAAAGGCAAAAATAACTCTTGATAATTGTATTTCTGCTATGGATATACATAAAGAATACATGTATAATTTGATTTTACTGATATAACATAATAAAAGGAAAGTAGAAATGGAAAGGGGATAGTATCAGAAAAAGGGAGAAAGGGAGATAAAAAGAGGGAAACTACACTCCATGAAGAGGCAAAGGAAATCTATTATATCTGAGGGAATTTTGAGAGGAGGAGGAACATTGTGTGAATTTTACTCTCATCAGAGTTGGCTCAAAGAGAAAATAGACATATTTGGTTTACAGAGAAATTTCTTTCAACTCATTAAAAAGTGGAAGAGAAAAGGGAAAAGGAAAAGAGTAATAAGGAAAAGGTGAATGAAAGGAGAAGGGATTCAAATGGGGTGGTAAGGATTATAAAAAGGGAGAGCTGTGTGAGGCAAGGGGTACCCATAAGTGTAATACTGGGAAAGGGGAGAAGGGGGAGACAAGGAAAGAAAACTATAATCTGGAGATAATAAGATAGCAGAAAAAACAGAATTAGTAATTTTAACCATAAATGTGAATGGGATGAACTGTCCCATAAAGCAGAGGTGGAATGTATGAAAAGTCAGAACCCTACAATATGGTTTTTACACAAAACACATTTAAAACAGGGAGATACAAGGCTGGAGCAGAATCTATTATGAAGTAAAAAAAGTAGGGGTAGCCATCCTTATCTCACATCAAGCAAAAGCAAAAATTGATCTAATTAAAAGAGATAAGGAAGGAAACTATACCTTGCTAAATGGTAGCATGGACAATGAAGCAATATCAATGCTAAAGATATATGCACCAAGTGGTATAGCATCCAACTTCCTAAAGAAGAAGTTAAGAGAGTTGCAAGAAGAAATGGACAGCAAAACTATAATAGTGAGAGACCTCAACCTTGCACTCTCAGTATTAGATAAATCAAACAACAAAACAAATGAGAAAGAAATTAAAGAGGTAAATAGAATATTAGAAAAATTAGCTATGATAGATCTTTGGAGAAAACTGAATGGTTACAGAAAGAAGTATACTTTCTTCTCAGCAGTTCATGGAACCTATACAAAAACTGACCATATATTAAGGCATAAAGACCTCAAAATTAAATGCAGAAAGAGTAAATGCATTCTTTTCAGATAACGATACAATAAAAACCACATTCAAGAAAAAGTTAGGGGTAAATAGACTAAAAAGTATTTGGAAACTAATCTCAGCTTAAAGATTGATTGGGCGAAACAGCAAATTATACACACAATTCATAATTTCTCCCAAAATAATGACAAATGATGAGACATCATACCAAAATTATGGGATGCAGCCAAAGTGGTAATAAGGGGAAATTTTATCTTTAGACACTTGAATAAAATAGAGAAAGAGAAAATCAATGAATTGGGCTTGCAACTTAAAAAGCTAGCAAAAAACAAAACTAACCCCCACAATGAAATACTAAACTTGAAATCCTAAAATTAAAAGGAGAAATTAATAATATTGAAAGTTAAAAAAAAACTATTGAATTAATAAATAAAACTGAGTTGGTTTATGTTAAAAAAATTATAAAATAGATAAACCTTTGGTAAATCTGATTAAAAAAAAGAAAGAAGAAAATCAAATTGTTAGTCTTAAAAATGAAAAGGGAGAACTCTCCACCAATGAAAAGGAAATTAGAGTAATAATAAGGTTTTACTTTGCCCAACTTTATGCCAATAAATTTGATACTCTAAGTGAAATTGATGACTACCTTTAATAATGTAGGCTTCCTAGATTAACAGAAGAGGAAAGTAAATTGCTTAAATAGTCCCATTTCAAAAAAAAAAAAGAAATAAAAAAAAAACTTATTGATCAACTCCCTAAGAAAAAATCCCCAGGACCAGATGGATTTATATGTAAATTCTACCAAACATTTAAAGAACAATTAATCCCAATGCTATATAAACTATTAGAAAAAAATAGGGAATGGAGTCCTACCAAATTCCTTTTATGACAGAAATGATACTGATACCTATTGAAAACAGAGAAGGATAATTACAGAACCATCTCCCTAATAAATATTCATGCTAAAATCTTAAATAAAACATTAGCAAAAAGACTACAGAAAATCATCATCAGGATAATACACCATGACCAAGTAGGATGTATACCAGTAATGCAGTACTGGTTCAATATTAGGAAAACTATTAGTATAATTGACCATATCAATAACCAAACTAACAAAAATTATATGATCATCTCAATAGATGTAGAAAAAGCACTTGATAAAATCCAATATCCATTCCTATTAAAAATACTTGAGAGTATATGAATAAATGGCCTTTTCCTTAAAATAATCAGTAGTATCTGTTCAAAACCATCAATAAGCATCATTTGTAATGGGGAAAAACTACAACCATTCCCAATAAGATCAGGAGTGAAACAAGGTTGCCCACTATCACTATTGCTATTCAATACTGTATTAGAAATGCTAGCTTTGGCAAAAAGAGTTGAGAAAGAGATTAAAGGAATTAGAGTAAATAAGGAGGAAAGCAAATTATCACTCTTTGCTGATGATATGATGGCATACTTAGAGAACCCAGAGATTCTACTAAGAAGCTATTAGAAATAATCCACACATTTAGCAAAATTACAGGATACAAAATAAACCCACATAAGTCATCAGCATTCTTATATATCACTAAAAAATCCAATAATTAGAGTTACAAAGAGAAATTCCATTTAAGTAACTACAAATAGTATAAAATATTTGGGAATCTATCTGCCAAGGGAAAATCAGGAACTATATGAGCAAAACTACAAAACACTTTCCATACAAATAAAGTCAGATCTAACCAATTGGAAAAAATATTAAATGCTCTTAAATAGGGTGAGCAAATATAATAAAGATAACAATACTACCTAAAGTAATCTATTTATTTAATGCTATACCAATCAGACTCCCCCAAAACTATTTTAATGATCTAGAAAAAATAACAACCAAGTTCATATGGAAAAACAAAAGGTCAAGAATTTCTAGGATACTAATGAAAAAAAAAAAATCAAATGAAGGTGGCCTAGCTGTACCAGATCTAAAATTATATTATAAAGTAGTGGTTACCAAAACCATTTGGTATTGGCTAAGAAATAGCCAAGTTGATCCTTGGAATAGGCTCGCTTCAAAGGACAAAATAGTCAATAACTTTAATAATCTAGTGTTTGACAAACCCAAAGACCCCAGATTTTGGGATAAGAACTCACTGTTTGACAAAAATTGCTGGGAAAATTAGAAATTAATATGGCAAAAATGAGGCATTGACCCACACTTAACACCATATACCAAGATAAGGTCAAAATGGGTTTATGACCTAGGCATAAAGAATGGAATTATAAATATTTAGAAGAATATAGCATAGTTTGCCTCTCAGATCTGTGGAAAAGGAAGGAATTTATGACCAAAGAAGAACTAGAGATCATTTTTGAGCATAAAATAGAAAATTTTGTTTATATCAAATTGAAAAGTTTTTGTACAAACAAAACTAATGCAGGCACGATTAGAAGGAATGTAATAAACTGGAAAAACATTTTTACAGTCAACGTTCTGAAAAAAGCCTCATTTCCAAAATATATAGAGAATTGACTCTAATTTTTAAGAAATCAAGCCATTCTCCAATTGATAAATGGTCAAAGCATATGAACAGACAACACTCAGTTGAAAAAATTGACAGAGTAATGCAAATTAAGACAATTCTGAAATACCACTACACACCTGCCAGATTGGCTAGAATAACAGGGAAAGGTAAAGCAGAATGTTGGAGGGGAGGCAGGAAGACTAGGACACTGATACACTGTTGGTAGAATTGTCAATACATCCAGCCATTCTGGAGAGCTATTTGAAACTATGCTCAAAAAGTTATCAAACTGTGCATACCCTTTGATCCAGCAGTGTTACTACTAGGCTTATATCCCAAAGAGATCTTAAAGAAGGGAAAGGCATCTGTATGTGCACGAATGTTTGTGGCAGCCCTCTTTGTAGTGGCCAGAAACTGGAAACTGAGTGGATGCCCATCAATTGGAGAATGGCTGAATAAATTGTGGCATATGAATGTTATGGAATAGTATTGTTCTTTAAGAAATGACCAGCAGGATAATTTTTGAAAGGCCTGGAGAGGCTTACATGAACTGATGCTGAGTGAAATAAGCAGGACCAGAAGATCATTATATACTTCAACAACAATACTATTTGATGATCAATTCTGATGGACATGACCCTCTTCAACAATGAGATGAACCAAATCAGTTCCAATAAAGCAGTAATGAAGTGAACCAGCTACATCCAGGAAAAGAAATCTGGGAGATGACTATGAACCACTACATAGAATTTCCAATCTCTCTATTTTTGTCCGCCTGCATTTTTTATTTCATTCACAGGCTGATTACAGTATTTCAAAATCTGACTCTTTTTGTACAGCAAAATAACTGTATGGACATATATACATATATTGTATTTAAAATATACTTTAACATATATAACATGTATTGTTCAACCTGCCATCTAGGGGAGGGGTTCGGTGAAAGGAGGGGAGAAATTGGAATAAAAGGTTTTGCAATTGTCAATGCAGAAAAATTATCCATGTATATATCTTGTAAAAAAAAAGCTATAATAATAATAATAATAAAGGAAATTTGAATTTGGTAAAGAGTAACCAATAAATCTATGAGACCAGGAAATAACAAAACAGAATATAATGAATGAAGAAATAGAACAGAAATATCTAAGAAAAATAACAGATCTGGAGAAAAGATCAAGAGAAAATGTAAAAATAATTGGAAAACTGAAAAAACAAAACCAGAACATTGACACAATAATGCAGGAAATTATCTAAGACTTTAACTTCCAGGGTTGGAGTCCAGATGGCAGAGTGAATCCATGAAGCCACTTGAGCTCTCAAACAACGCCAGAAAAACATCCATGACCACCCTCTTCCCAGAAAATCCCCAAAAGAACATTAAAAACATGGTTAGCATTCTTCAAGAGATCATGAAGGAAAAATCCCCTGACACTAGAAACAAAAGTGAAAAATACTAGAAACAGAGGGGGGAAATTGTTAAGTCCAAGCTAGTTCCCTGGAGGCCTCAGGATCAGCCAGTGTCAGGATAAGTAAAAATCCTTGGTCTTTGGGGGGGGAGGGGGAGTGAAAGAAGCAGGCAAACTGCTAGGAGTTTTGCCAAAGATCTCTTTTTGAATATGGAGTCCAGAATCTCCACCTTTCTTCTCCTTGTAGTGCCACCAAGTGAAGTCTCACCTCTCACTCTACCCTCTAATCCTTGGCTACATTATCTTAACATCAAACATTGAGTCAGCACTAAGGGTGAGAAGAACTATTTATCCAAAACATATGCTAATAGAGTCATTGTCTCATATCAAATAGATAATTAGTCTTAAGTGCTCAGTTTTCTGATACCTTTTTCAGAGTTTCAGCCCTTTACAGAAAATAGTCATTGAAAGAATCCATACATCATTGCTGAAAAGAGATCCTACAAGAAAAACCAAAAGACCATTATTGTATAACTCCAGAAATATAATCTCAAGAAAAAATTACTGCAAGGTGCCAGATAAAATTCATTCAACTATCAAGGAGCAATAGGCAGAATTACCCAGTATTTGCCAGCATCTACAATAAAGGATAGGAGTGTCTAGAATACTATATTCTGGAAAGCAAAGAACCTGGGGTTACAATCAACAATCAAGAATTAACTACCCAATAATATATATATATATATATATATATATATATATATATATATATATATATACACACACACACATATATATATATTACTTAAAGGTTAAACTATTTACCTCCCTAGATGGGAAATGATATATATATATATATATAACTCTTGAGAAATTTATCTGTTACTGGAACAGGTAGAAGAGGTATTATATGGAAAGAGAGAATGGTTGTGAATGAAGTCTGATGTGATGGTATCAAAGAAAAAGAAATTAGGGATAAGAAAAATGATTGTACCGGGACAAGAAATTAGAGAAGGCATGATGAGAGAGATTTGATCCCAGGAAGAGACACAAAAGATCTATTTCAATAGAAGGAAAGAAAGGAAGGAGATAAGCATTATCTGAGGCTTAATCTCATCAGTTCTTTCTCAAAAAGGCAATAGCATAATCACTTATTTGGGTATAGAAATTTACCTTACATTGTAAGGAAGAAGAGGATGGGGAAAGAAAAGGAAGGAGGGATGATATAAAGGAGAGAAGACAGAGGGTGTATTAGAAACAAAACTTTAGTAAGAAGGGACAGAAAGGAAAGAGCAAAAATATATACAGGGAAGAAAAGAGAATGGAGATAAATACAGATCTGGTAATATAACTTTCAAGGTGAATAGGATGAAATTCCCCTAAATTAAAAGAGAATAGCAGAGTGGGTTAAAAGAAACAATTCCACAATATGTTATTTATTATAAACAAATTCGAATCAGAGACATATATAACAGAGTGAGGGTAAAAGGTTGAACCAATATTTACTATGCTTCTGCCAAAGGGGGAAAAAAAGCAGGGGTAGAAATTCTCATTTCAAATAAAGTAAAAGTTAAAATAGATCTAAATAAAAGATACTAACCAGGCTTGAAGGGTACCATACACAATGAAATGTGATCAATACTAAATGCATATGCACCAAGTGATAGAGCATCCAAATTCTTGGAGAAACATTTAAGCAAGTTACAGGAAGAAATAGACAGCAGAGCTATATTAATGGGGACCTCAACCTTCCTTTTTTAGAATTAGATAAATCTAACCACAAAATAAACAAGAAAGAAATTAGGGAGATTAAAGGAATCCTAAAAACTTAGATATGATAGACCTCTGGAGAAAATTGAATAGAGACAGAGAAGAATATACCTTTCGCTCAACAGTACATTGCACCTACACAAAAATTGACTGTTCTTAGGCTTTTAAATCTTACAATCAAATGGAGAAAGGCAGAAATAACAAATGCTTCCTTTTAAGACCATTATGCAATAAAATTATATTCAGTAAAGGGCTAAGAAAAATAAACTAAAAACAAATTTGAAATTTAATAAATTAAATGTGAAGAATGAATAGATAAAACAATCAATAATTTCATCCAAGAGAATGGAAATAATAGATAACAAAACATAGACATTGGAGAGTCAAGATTCATCACTTATTCTTTTTTAAGAAAATTTATTCATTTATTAAGAAAATAAAGCACATGAAATAAGGTCACACGGACATTGATTAAAAATTGAATGACATAGATGAGATTTCACAAATGTCTTAATCTAATAGTTTCATGTAACAGATGAAGATCTGAGACCTAGGTTTAAAAATAATTTGACCAAGGCAAGTAACGTATATGTGAAGACAACATAGGTGTATTGGACTCAAACTCACTCTTCCATTGTTTAAAAAAATGGGGGAGAGAAAAATAATTTAGGAAAGAACAAACTTTGTTGACTGAGACTATAACATCAGAATAGAGAGCAAAATAGAATTCCAGGGGGAAAAATAAAATTGTAGAAAATAAAATAGACCCTTTCCACCGATAACATATGTGTAGCACATTATCTTAAATCCTAAAAATAAAAAGACAAAAAAGGTGCTAATTAACTTATCTCATTTAAATCATAATATATTAAATCACTACTCAATTTAATTCAGCAAACATTTTAAAAATGGCTCTTATTTGCCCGAGACAGTAGTTCTCAGAATGATGCTTCCTATAACTCCCATTTCTAATCTTTTAATGAAGTCTTAAATCTGTTAATTGATGGGGGGGGAGGGGGATTTTAACCTAAGGATTATGAATTTATTTTTTTAATTACTCTATTTCAATATAATTAGATTCCTTTGTATATTTCAAAAATGAAGCTCAGCATTTCTTATAGCACAATAGTATTACATCATGAGTTGAGGTATATGATAGTGAGGTATTAATTTTGTGTATTTCATTTGATGCATTGAAATAAATGCACAATAAGAGTCCATAGTTCTACCAGAATGCCATAGAAATCCATAATCTAAAACAAATTTAAGAACCTCTGTTTTATGGGGTTTTGTCCTCATGAATTTGTCCAATTGGTCTCTCAGGAAAGAACAGGAAACCCCATTTTCCCTGCTTCGTGACTTATTTCAAAGTGCCCTAAATACCTGATCATTGCATAGTGGAGGTTGATCATAGAAGCAGGACTAAATATATACATTTCTTTTACTCATATCCATAGAATTAAAAATGTATTATCAAAATTGCTTTGTGTTCTTTGTGTCTATAGCTCCTCTAATATTTATATCTCCCTTAGTTAATTTTTAGGTGCATGCAGGTGTCTATATATAGTCATTCCCCATCAATCTTTACCATCTAGGGTTTTTTCCATGAAAACTTAGATCATGTTTCCAGTGATGGCACTAACAAATTTCTCGAATGTTAGAGATGGCAAAATTTCTAATGCTCATCTACATGTGTTCTAAGCATTTGCCATTTTCTTTTCTACTCACTTCATTTGGGGAATCTAGAAATCAGCTTCTTTTTGAATACCACTTTTTGTTTTCAGTTCATTTTTTGGCAGAAACCTTTAATTATGCTTTTATATTGCTTCTGCATTGTGTGGGACTCTAACCCATCTTTGATGCCTATTTATTGCTAATTGTATAGTGGACGAGGGTGAAGGAAAGACTAAGCTTGCAAGGCAAGTTCAGGCCAGGTCAGGCCAGAGTTACTGCTCCATTTGTCTATTTCATCTTGCCTTCCCTTGATCCTTCTTCATAAAATCTGCATGCCAATACATGGTGTTTGCTATCATTTCTAGCCCTATTCATATAGTTTCAACTTAATGGGTAGGACTGATGACTTGGTAAATATAATCTCCATCATATCAGTATTTAGAAATGATGAGAAGACTAATTAAACTGCTGCTTTTCCTTAGGATACATGTTTTTTAAGAGATGATATGAAAAAGTGGTTAAAGTATTTCTCTTTTCTGGCTAATCTGCTACCCTTAGACACAGAATATAAGAGAGAAAAGTTTTAAGGTCATCTATTCAAACACTTTATTCTTTTAACATAAGAAAATACTTTGAAGCTCAAAGAGTTTAGTGACTTAGGTTAGCAAAGTATGCAGTTAAAGAACAATGATAATAATACTTAATTTTGCAAATTTCTTTAGAACTCAACATATTGGTTAGAAAGTCATCCTTGAATCTAAGAAGATATCTAACCAATTAGCCATCTGATCACTCTTAATCTCTCATTATTCTTAGGTAACTCTATGAAGTGAGGGTTCTTAACCTATGTCATGGTTCTTTACCTTGGCAGCTAGATGGTACAGAGAATATACAGCTGTTCTTGGAAAGAAGTCTTAATTTCAAATCTGGCTTCTGACATTTGATAACTATGCAATCCTGGACAAGACACTTAATCTATGCTTTAGTTTCTTTAATTCTAGAATGGGACAAAAATAGCACCAACTTCCTAGGGTGTCTGTGAGGGTCTGTTGGAATCCTTACTAACTGCTAACTAATTAGAGTTGATCTAATCTTACAAGAAGATTTTGGCCAGAACCTGAAACAAGGTACTAAGTAGAACTAATTAATACAAGGCTTGTGTTCACACCTTTACTCATTGGAGTTCACAAGTATGCCAGCTTCACAAAGTAAACTTTCTAACTTCAAGGGAGTTCACACCTCCCTTAAAGCTCTTTGGGCCAGAGAGCACTATGGGAGAAAACCCATAATCCCATTCTCTCAGAAGATTCACATATAAGGTGAGACAGCCATTCCAGAATACATTTTTTCCACTTGGCTGGCTGGTGGCAGACGAAGAGTTTTCAGAGGATAAAGCTACGAGTGAGAGTTCAGTGGACAACCAGATTCATCTTCATCTCACACCACTGTAGTTGGTGGCTGGGCTCCCCAGAAGGAGACAAGAGAGACATTCCATCTCTGTGTTGGTTGGAGGCTGAAGAAAGCAGAGGCAGAGGCTGAAGGACAGAACCTTTGGATTTGGAGATATTCGGAGGGCTCTAAGCCTCTAAGCCCTGTGTTTTGAGAAGAACAAGAACTCCAACATTTGAGCTCTAACAAGGGTCAAATGAGAAAATATTTGTAAAATCTTTATCAGTGTCTGGTACATAATAGGAAATTATCTCCTTAGAATTTAAATCTAGTTTTGTTTTTTTTTTAATCTCTTATAACATCCAATATTAATGAAATCACAAGTTTTAACCCAAATTAACAATGCTTTTAGATAGTCCTTTGGTTAATGCAGATATGATTTCAGGAGAGGCATTGTTGAAGGAAAGTCCTTCCACCAGTACCAAGAAAGGAGTAAATTGATAATCAGAAGACATTATTTAGTATCTGAGTGACAATTAGCAAATCCCTTAATCTCTGTAAATACTCAGTTCTTATCATTTGTAAGAAGATAATATTGTATTACCTTTTTCAAATATTTACAGGGTGGATTAAATGAGATGACACACAAAATCTTAATTCGAAACCAGATAATTTGCATGACTTTCCAAAAGTCCGAAAATTAAGACTTCAACCTATATTCTTCTGATTCATAATGCATACTCTGTTCATTACACCAGACCTTCTCTTCTTCATTAATTTATTGAACAAATATAGATGGCTTCTGAATGTTTGGAAGAATATTATCCAGGAAAGGGGCAAAAGCATGGATGAAGAAAAATAAATTATTTACAAATATTATACATTTTATGCTAAATAGGATCAATGCTTCATAAAAGATATACATATATTTTATCATGTTTAACATATATTAAATTACTTGCCATTTTGAAGTGATAGAGACAAGAGGGAGTGGGGAATTGGAACACAAGGTTTTGCCCAGGCCAGTGGTGAAAAATTATCCTTGCATATGTTTTGATAAAAAAAAAAAAAAAAAACTTCACAAAAATAAAAAAAAAGACCTTCATAAGAAAAAAGCCCAAATTTCAAATTATTAACATCAAATAATTTTAAAGCTTGAAGGAAAATTAGAGATTATGAAATCAAAGCCCTTCATTTTAAATATGAAAAAAACTGAGGACCAGGCTAGGTAAAAATCATCAAAGCTCCCAGAGCAAGTTTGTGGCCCTAATAGACCTAGGATTTAATATTGGAGATCTTAACTTCCAGGCCAGAAGATGTTTTGTTATATTTTTGTTATTTCATCATCCACTTTAGAAAGTAAGAGTCTTGTTAGGCTATCAAAATATCATGTATTTGATTATTTTATTTTTTTCATTGTTAAGTCTGACCTGTAATTTTGTTTGTGTAAGGAACTTCAAGTGTAGGAAAACAATCTGCCAAAGCAGAGCATTATATTTGCTACAACTTAGTTTTGGAGAGATGCCTGGGACTTTGATAATTTAAGTAACTATATTGATAGTGGGAGGATTTAAACTCAACTCTTCTAAATCCTGAAACAGAATCTTCATTCAAAATGTATTTTTCTATGTTCAACCAAAACAAAAAACAAATAGCAATTAGTTAACTAGGATTCTTTCCTGCCAAATCTTTTTATTAACATAATTCTAGTATTAATTCTTTCATAGGGAAAAGTCCATGATGTCATGCAGAAAAATATTGTCAATAAGTAGGCAGATTTTTTTTCAAAGACAATACCAAACCTAAAATGGAACAAAGAAATGAGATCCAATTTTGGAATGGAGTTCATTCTAAGGTCTTTTCCCAATTAGATTATTGCATTTTTTTATTTGTTTAATTTTTAAGTCATGAGCATATGTGACCTGAACAGCTAAAATGTCCAAAGACATTTAGGTGAAACAATAATTAGAAAGCCTGGCATAGTCAGGAAGGCTTGCATTGAAATCTTGTTTTAATTATTACCCTAATGTAGTCATATGATTTCTATTTTTCTCAGTTTCCACATATATACTATGGGAATAATAATAACACCTACTACAAGAATTTGTGTGAAGAGAAAAGAGATGATATTTGTGAAATATTTTGAAAACCTTAAAATGCTATATAAAAGATCAATGATGATGATGATTAATATGAGAACTGAGAATATATTACAAGAATCTAATGTATACAAATGAATGTTTTGAAAATTCAAGAAATGGAATCCAACACACATTTACACATACAGAAAGATCTCCACATACATATTTGAATATGCATACACATATATACATAAATAATCTGTGGCAAATAACTTCCAATAAGACCAAGAGGGGGAGATAGGTATACCTATTTGGGGGAAATATATATATATAAAATCAATAAATGAAAGAGCTGTAAATCCTGACACTAAAGGAATGATTATGTTGTATTGGGAAGATTTAAAGTATCACTTTTCTCTACACTTTTTTTCCCTCCTCTTTTTAAATATACCTATGCTTGAGAGCACAATTAGTCACCCAAACCATGAGCATGTGCAATGAACTTTCTTTTGCTAACAGAAGTCCATGACTGAGTACCATAGAGAGATAATTACAATTCTGCTTAATTTGAGGGAATTCTGATTCTGTGAAAGAGATAAACCATAAGTAGACTTTTGATTTCTCTATTGGCCTCCTTGAATAAATTACTGGCCAGATTCTCAAGAAGTTTAGTTATCTTTTTTCCCCTATGAATTATAGATAATTGTAGCCAGAGCTAAATTTACCATGGTGCAAAGATTGTTAAAGGCACAGAATTGGAAAGGCCCACAAGGAATGCCTGGGACAATCTATATCTAAACCAGAATCCCCTTTTCAGTCCCTGAAATGTGGTCATCTATCCTTTACATCATGACCTCCAAAGAAGAGAACTCCTTCAGGCTTATTATTCCACTTATGATTATGCAGGGTTTGCAGCAAAGAAAACAATCAAGCAGCTTGAGAACTTTGCCAGGAAAAAATGGTCTTATTTTTTTTTAAAGGTCTACAAAAAAAGTGAATAGATATCCAGGGTTTTTCAGTATCTCTGCAAGTCATTTTTCCCTGAAATTAAGCAGATGATTTTCCCTCTATGCCACCCAGTCATGGACTTATTTTATCTAACATAGTGTGTATTACACACACACACACACACACACACACATACATATATGTACACACATGTGTCTATATATACATATATACATGCATATGTGTGCATGCCTATTTACATCTATCTGTATATTTTTTTCTATTTATCTACCTGTGATTTTATTTCCTTGGAGAACTTCCAAATAAGGAAATTCCTTCTCTTAATAAATATGGGGTTACTGATTGTTGGAATCCTTACTGACTGCTAACTAATTAGAGTTGATCTAATCTTACAAGAAGATTTTGGCCAGAACCTGAAACAAGGTACTAAGTAGAACTAATTAATACAAGGCTTGTGTTCACACCTTTACTCATTGGAGTTCACAAGTATGCCAGCTTCACAAAGTAAACTTTCTAACTTCAAGGGAGTTCACACCTCCCTTAAAGCTCTTTGGGCCAGAGAGCACTATGGGAGAAAACCCATAATCCCATTCTCTCAGAAGATTCACATATAAGGCGAGATAGCCATTCCAGAATACATTTTTTCCACTTGGCTGGCTGGTGGCAGACGAAGAGTTTTCAGAGGATAAAGCTACGAGTGGAGAGTTCAGTGGACAACCAGATTCATCTTCATCTCACACCACTGTAGTTGGTGGCTGGGCTCCCCAGAAGGAGACAAGAGAGACATTCCATCTCTGTGTTGGTTGGAGGCTGAAGAAAGCAGAGGCAGAGGCTGAAGGACAGAACCTTTGGATTTGGAGATACTCGGAGGGCCCTAAGCTAAACCGGCTGTGTTTTGAGAAGAACAAGAATTCCAACATTTGAACTCATAACAACTGATCTACAACTTCTTGTATTACTAAGTTTCCTTAGGCAATTCACAAAAATATTATACTGATATTAGTTTATTATTACTAATAGTAGCAATATTACAAACTGGTTGAGATAAGCACAGTATTTACAAAGTAGATCTTGAATAATAAAGACAATATATATATATTTCATATTATATATATATATATAAACATATATATATATGCATATTTCAAGTAAATCTTTTTATGAAGGGGAAAGGAGAATAAGGAATACACACTGGGTAAAGCAGGATGGTAAATAGGTGAAACAGTGCAGTTGACAAACTATCTTAATTCTGAAAGTGATCTCTAAGTATAAAAAAGAATTAGAAAAAGTCTTTGCAATATCAGTAAATGACATCTCTTATTGTCTCTTGTGAACTGAGTGACCCACCTTGACTGAAAGTTTAGCTGTGCTTTCAGACTCTGATGGCGAGTTATGTTACACTTCTAAAGAGAGGACCAATCTTACATTCAATATCAGGGGTTAAACAGGATGGGGAGCATGTATTGGGAGAGTCCAAGATTTTGATCTTGTCAGTGAGATTGATCTTATTACTTTGCCTTTCAGTTCTTGGAAGGAAAAGTTTGAGATGATGTTAAACTTTTGATTGTTTGTCTGTAACTTTGACCCTTTGGGATGAGAAATGGTTGCAATATTATCCACTTAATTTCCATTTGACAATTTCTTCTAGGAAAGCCCGCTTTCCCAAATGTGTCTGCCTGTGCTGAATGGGGATACATTTTCATGCTGCTCTTTTTTTCCAGAAAAATTCTTGACATGCATTCAGGGGTGGAAGAAGTCTTGTTAAATTTAGATTTTTTTTTTTTTTTTTGGAGAATGAATAATTAAAATAGAATTTAGATTTCAGCTGCTACTTATGATTGATATGGAATTTCATTGCCTATTTGAGATTCAATAATATTTATTATGTAAATTGGAGCCAGAATAAAATAACCTGGAGTGTGTGTGTGTGTGTGTGTGTGTGTGTGTGTGTGTGTATGCATGCATATTTTCTGCAGGCTAGAAATCAGAAGAAAACAATGCTCTAAAGCTGAACAGCCACTTAGTTAAAGAAAAACTCTTATTGTGGGAGTAATGCTATAGTATGTGGATCTGATTGGTCTCATATTTCTTTATTTTTCTATTTCAGCATTTCCTCATATGTGAAATAATCCTATATTGGTGTTTTCTCCACTTTAGTGCTTCTCAAAGTATGTTGAGTGAAAGTCATTTGATTTGGTATGTTTTGAAATGAACTTCTAAGTCCAATACAAATAGACTGAGATTAAATCCTGCCACCCAGATTGAGAGGGATTTCAAGTTAGAGCTTACTAAAATTCTAAGTAGCATATTTATTTTCTGTCTTTCTAAATTTCTCTTGTAGACTCTTTCAGACAACCTGTTTTCTGGAACTGTGTTACCTATTAAATCATAATTATCCCACCAAACTTAAGGATCATATCTTACTTTGGTTCAATTTGGGGATATTGTTGGAGTTGCTCCTGATGCTTAATCAAATTACAAGCATTCAATTTATGTAGGAAAAAAATAATGATCAAAACAAATCATGCAGTGATATTATTTATTCCCCAACCACAAATGAGTACACTCTATCAGAAACTCATGTTCCAGGAAGGAAGAAAGAAACTTCAGTTTCAGGATTACCTGTTTCAGGGAAGATAGGAAAATATATCTATTGCTTTAGTTTTTAAAAGTTTTTCTTCAGTAACCAAACAGGCTTCAGCAGTGTAACCTTTGGTTTCACTTCCAAAAGTTCCATGGCTTATTCCTGTATTTATTTGTTGTTAATTTTGCTGCTGCTTCTGCTTTAGTCTACCTCTATAAACTGATTCTTCAACTCCTGCTACTCCAAAAGCTATAATGTACTTTCTTTTCTATTATCCAGCTACTTAAGCACTACATTCTAAATACAGGCTAAATGGATACAGAATCAATTGAATTACTTTTATTTCATTTGTCTATACAATATCATTTGGCTGTTGAATTCTGATATGATAATGTTTCATATTTGTGTAGCCAATGCTCTCATTCTTAAAAAAAAAAAAAAGATAATGTAGAATCTCTTCTTCCCATACAGCTGAGGTTCATTATATTTTGTCACTGGAATAGAAAATTTGCTGCCAGGATGTGGATTCTTCAATTTAAACAAAATTGTCTAGAAATGTATCTCTAGATACTATTTTCAACCAAATGTAAAGAGAAAAAAGATACTATTTCTACATCTGAAACTTGTAGACCCAAACCAAATTCTTCTACTGAAAAATTCTGTCTGTGTTACTCTAGATACTTATCTTCACCATTCAGTGCTCTAGGTAACTTTAACATTTTAAGTTGGAAAAAAAAATGCAGAGCACCGTTAAGAGTAGTTTCCTCATTTGAGAATTTTCTATATCTAAATAATCACAGTTCAGTCTCTTATCCCAATAACATCAATCAATTAACCAATTTATTAAACAACTATACCATGGTGCACTATATCCAGGATTATATGGTGCACTATTAGAAATATTAAAGAGATTTACGTCTTATCTTTAAAGGGCAGATGAATAAGTTCAAAATTTCATTAATGTAATCTATAATGACCATGTAATTTATTTTTGCATGAATGAGATGGAATATAGATGGAAAAAGGCAGAATACGAGGAGTGGAGCCAAGATGGCTGAGAAGGCACACACGACTTTCTAAGCTTCTCTCTTACCCTCGCTATCAATATTATATTCAGTCTCAAAAATAGGCTTGACTGCTACAACTCATAAAGATTAGAAGTACAACAACTCACCAGCCGAAGATTATCTGGAATCTTGCCAGAAAAGGTTTGTTCTGAGGGGCTTGGGAGAAGATCAGTGCAGGCAGGGGAGAACTAGAGGCAGACAGAGGGAAACCCCAATCCCGCAGCTCCAACCCATAGTATGGAGCTTTTCCTTGGGGCAGTTGTGAACCTGCATGGCAGGGGGGCACAGCCCTGGGCAGCCTCTAATCTGCACAGTGTGGGGCTCACCTTAGGAAAATAGAACTTTCACTGGGCGATTTGCTTCCAGGAAGAGACTTCGGGTCTGAGCCTGGCTGTTCTCTGATCAGCTGCTAATACCCACAACCTCACAAGGGGCTCTGGCCTGGGGCAGTGACATTTTCACCGCTTAGTCTCTAGCCTTAGGGGAGTTGCTAAACCACACAGCGGTTCTCCACTGGGCTAAATCACCCATTCGAAATCACCTCAGGTTGGGAGAGGGGAAACTTTCACTCAGAGCACTCCAGAAGCCTGTTTACATCTCTCTCTGCTCTACAGAGGAAGCTGGTAACCCCTTGCTCTGAAGGCATGCCCTAAAGGCTTTAAAAAATGAGAAAAAATAATTAAAAGGACAATCGATAGAAAAAGAGCAGCTGCAACCCCAAAGAGACTAATAGCAAACAGTCACCAGACAATACCCCAAAAGGGAATGTTACCTGTACCCTTTTACATAGCACTCTCATAGAAGAGACCATTAAAAACTCTCAAAAGAGAGTTAGAAGAAAAATGGGGAAAGGAAAGAGAAGCTTTGAAATATGAATTGGAAAAGGTAAAAGAATCTCTGGAAAGTAAGATTTTTGAATAAGAAAGTAAGATTTGTGGATTCGAAAAGACAAAGAACTCGCAAGAAAGTAGGATCTGTGAATTGGAAAAAGAAAATAATTCACTAAAAAAGAAAAATAATAATGAAATGGAAAAAAATTCCATAAAGCAAAACAATTCATTTAAAAACTCAATTGGACATATACAGAAAGAAGTAAAAAGCTAATGAAGAAAATAATTCATTAAAAATCAGAACTGAACAAATAGAAACTAATCATTCATTGAGACAGCAAGAATCAGTCAAGCAAAACCAAAAAAAAATGATAAATTGCAAAAAGCCATGAAATATCTACTTGGAAAAATGACAAACCTGGAAAATAGATCTAGGAGAGATAATCTGAGGATTATTGGACTTTCTGAAAATTATGATGAAAAAAAGAGCCTACATACTATTTTACAAGAAATCATCCAAGAGAACTGTCCAGAGGTAATAGAATCAGAAGGTAAAATAGGCATTGAAAGAATTCATCGAACACCTTCTCAAAAAGACCCTAAAATAAAAACTCCAAGGAATATTGTGGCCAAATTTCAGAGCTATCAGATTAAGGAAACAATTTTACAAGCAGCCAGAAAAAAAAAAAAAAAACAATTTAAACACTGAGGTGTTACAATAAGGATCATCTAAGATCTGGCTGCTTCCACATGAAAGGATTGAAGGGTCTGGAATCTGATATTCCAAAAGGCAAAAGAATTGGAATCCAGCCAAGAATAAACTACCCAGCTAAGTGGAGCATTTTCTTCCAGGGAAAAAGATGGACATTTAATGAAAGAGATGAATTCCATTTGTTTCTAAGGAAAAAAATAGAACTAAACAAAAAATTTGATTTCCAACCTTAGGACTCAAGAGATGCAGAAAAGGTAAAAGGATCTCTTGAGAACTATATTTCTGTTGTGGACATACAAAAAGACTACATGTATAATTTTATTTTACTGATATAATATTTAAAAAAGGGGGGGAAGTAGAAATGGAAAATGGATATGTCAGAAAAGGGGGTAAGGGGGGATAAAAGAGGGAAAATACATCCCAAGAAAAGGCAAAGGAAACATCATATTTGAGGGGGGAGAAACATTGTGTGAATCTTACTTCATCAGCATTGGCTCAAAGAGAAAATAATTGACATACTTGTTTTACAGAAAATCCTCTCTTGTCTCATTAAAAAGGGGGAGAGGAAAAGGGAAGAGAAAAAGAGTAATAAGGGAAGGGTAGAAGAAAGGGGAAGAGATTCAAAGTGGAGGGATGGAGGGATCCTAAAGAGGGTGAGCAGTGTGATACAAGTGGGGTGCATTAACTAAAAACTGGGAAAAAAGATTGGGGGGGCAAGTAAAAGAAAAACATAATCTGGGAATAACAAGATGGCAGGAACTACAGAATTAGTCATTTTAACCGTAAATGTGAATGGGATGAACTCTCCCATAAAGCAGAGGCAGATAGCAGACTGGATCAAAAGTCAGAACCCTACAATATGTTGTTTACAGGAAACACATTTAAAACAGGGAGATACATCCAGAGTAAAGGTAAAAGGCTGGAACAGAATCTATTATGCTTCAGATGAAGTCAAAGAAGCAGGGGTAGCCATCCTTATGTCAGATCAAGCAAATGCAAAAATTGATCTAATCAAAAGAGATAAGGAAGGAAACTATATCTTGCTAAAGGGTAACATGGACAATGAAGCAATATTAATAGTAAACATATGCACCAAGTGGTATTGTATCTAACGTCCTAAAGGAAAAGTTAAGAGAGTTGCAAGAAGAAATAGACAGCAAAAGTGTAATAGTGGGAGATATCAACCTTGCAATCTCAGAATTAAACAAATCAAACCACCAAAAAAAAATAAGAAAGAAATTAAAAGAGTAAATATAATATTAGAAAAATTAGGTATGACAGATCTTTAGAGAAAACTGAATGGAGACAGAAAGGAATATACTTTCTTCTCAGCAGTCCATGGACTATTCAAAAACTGACCATATATAAGGACATAAAGACCTCAAAATTAAATGCAGGAAGGCAGAAACAGTAAATACTTCCTTTTCAGACTACGATGCAATAAAAATTACATTCAACAAAAAGTTAGGGGTAAATAGACCAAAAAGTAATGGAAACTAAATAATCTCATCTTAAAGAATAATTTGGTGAAACAGCAAATTATAGACACAATTAATAATTTCACTCAAGATAATGACAATGATGAGATATCATACCAAAATTTGTGGGATGCAGCCAAAGTAGTAATAAGAGTAATTAGAGGCTTACTTGAATAAAATAGAGAAAGAGAAGATCAATGAATTGGGCTTGCAATTAAAAAAGCTAGAAAAAGTTCAAATTAACCCCCCCAATCAAATACTAAATTTGAAATTCTAAAATTAAAAAGAGAAATTAATAATATTGAAAGTAAAAAAAAAAAACTATTGAACTAATTAATAAAACTAAGAGTTGGGTCTATGAGAAAGCCAATAAAATAGATAAGCCTTTGGTAAATCTGATTAGAAAAAGGAGGGAGGAAAATCAAATGAGTAGTCTCAAAAATGAAAAGGGAGAACTTTCTACTAATGAAGAGGAAATCAGAGAAATTATAAGGAGTTACTTTGCCCAACTTTATGCCAATAAATTTGATAACCTAAGTGAAAAGGATGACTACCTCCAAAAATATAGGCTTCCCAGAATAACAGAGGAGGAAATAAATTGCTTGAACAGTCCCCTTTCAGAAAAAGAAATAGAACAAGCTATTAATCAACTCCCTAAGAAAAAATCCCTAGGAGCAGATGGATTTATATGTAAATTTTACCAAACATTTAAAGAACAATTGGCTCCAATGCTATATAAATTATTTGATAAAATAGGGAATGAAGGAATCCTACCAAATTCCTTTTATGACACAGACATGGTACTGATACCTAAACCAGGTAGGTTGAAAACAGAGAAAGAAAATTATAAACCAATCTCCCTAATGAATATTGATGCTAAAATCTTAAATAAGATATTAGCAAAAAGACTACAGAAAATCCTCCCCAGGATCCACTATGATCAAGTAGGATTGATACCAGGAATGCAGAGCTGGTTCAATATTAGGAAAACTATCAGTATAATTGGCCATATTAATAACCAAATTAACAAAAATCATATGATCATCTCAATAGATGCAGAAAAAGCATTTGATAAAATCCAACATCCATTCCTATTAAAAACACTTGAGAGTATAGGAATAAATGGACTTTTCCTTAAAATAATCAGCAGCAGCTATATAAAACCATCAGTTACCATTATATGTAATGGGGAAAAACTGCAACCATTCCCATTAAGATCAGGAGTGAAACAAGGTTGTCCACTATCACTGTTACTATGCAATATTGTATTATAAATGTTAGCTTTGGCAATAAGAGTTGAGAAAGAGATTAAAGAATTAGAGTAGGCAATGAGGAAACCAAATTACCACTCTTTGCTGATGATATGATGGTATACTTAGAGAACCCCAGAGATTCTACTAAAAAGTTATTAGAAATAATCCACAATTTTAGCAAAATGTCAGGATACAAAATAAATGCACATAAATCATCAGCATTCTAATATCTCACTAACAAAATCCAACAGTCAGAGCGACAAAGAGAAATTCCATTTAAAGTAACTACTGATAGTACAAAATACTTAGGAATCAATCTGCCAAGGGAAAATCAGAAACTTTATGAGCAAAACTACAAAACACTTTTCACACAAATTAAGTCTGATCTAACCAATTGGAAAATATTAAATGCTCTTGGATAGGGGGAGCAAATATAATAAAGATGGCAATACTACCTAAACTAATCTATTTGTTTAGCACTATACCAATCAGACTCCCAAAAAAACTATTTCAATGACCTAGAAAAAATAACAACTAAATTCATATGGAAAAACAAAAGGTCAAGAATTTCAAGGGAATTAATGAAAAAAAAAATCAAATGAAGGTGGCCATTTCTAAAATTATATTACAGAGCAGCAGTTACCATAACCATTTGGTATTGACTAAGACATGGATTAGTTGATCAGTGGAATAAATTAGGTTCAAAGGACAAAACAGTCAATAACTATAGCAACTTAGTGTTTGACAAACCCAGAGACCCCAGCTTTTGGGATAAGAACTTACTGTTTGACAAAAATTGCTGGGAAAATTGGAAACTAGTATATCAAAAAGTAGGCATCGACCCACACTTAACACCGTACACCAAGATAAGGTCAAAATGGGTTCATGATCTAGTCATAAAGAATGAGATTATAAATAAATTAGAGGAACACAGGATAGTTTATCTCTCAGACCTGTGGAAAAAGAAGGAATTTATGACCAAAGAAGAACTAGAGATCATTATTGAACACAAAATAGAAAATTTTGATTATACCAAACTGAAAAGTTTTTGTACAAACAAAACTAATGCAGACAAGATTAGATAGGAAGTAATAAACTGAGAAAATGTTTTTACAGTCAAAGGTTCTGATAAAGGACTCATTTACAAAATATATAAAGAATTGACTCTAATTTATAAGAAATCAAGCCATTCTCCAATTGATAAATGGTCAAAAGATATGAACAGACAATTCACAGAGGAAGAAATTAAAACTATTTCTAGCCATATGAAAAGGTGCTCCAAGTCATTATTAATTAGAGAAATGCAAATTAAGACAACTCTGAGATACTTCTACACACCTGTCAGAATGGCTAGAATGACAGGGAAAGATAATGCGGAATGTTAGAGGGGATGTGGGCATCCTGGGATACTAATACATTGTTGGTGGAATTGTGAATACATCCACACATTCTGGAGAGCAATTTGGAATTATGCTTGAAAAGTTATCAAACTGTGCATACCCTTTGATCCAGCAGTGTTACTACTGGGCTTATATCCCAAAGAGATCATAAAGAAGGGAAAGGGACCTATATGTGCATGAATATTTGTGGCAGCCGTCTTTGTAGTGGCCAGAAACTAGAAACTGAGTGGATGCCCATCAACTGGAGAATGGCTGAATAAATTGTGGTATATGAATATTATAGAATAAATTGTTCAGTAAGAAATTACCAACAGGATAATTTCTGAATGGCCTGGAGAGACTTACATGAACTGATGCTGAGTTAAATGAGCAGGGCCAAAAGATCCTTCTGTACTCCAACAACAATACAATATGATGACCAATTCTGATGGACCTAGCCATCGTCAGCAATGAGATGAACCAAATCAGTTCCAATGGAACAGCAATGAACTGAACCAGCTACGTCCAGTGAAAGAACTCTGGGAGATGACTAAGAACCATTGCATTGCATTCCCAATCCCTATATTTTTGCCTGTCTACATTTTGGATTTCCTTCACAGGCTACTTGTACAATATTTCAGAGTCCAATTCTTTTTCTACAGCAAAATAACAGTTTGGACATGTACACTTATTTTGTATTTAATTTATACTTTAATATATTTAACATGTATTGGTCATCCTGCCATCTAAGGGAGAAGGTGGGGGGAAGGAGAGGAAAAATTGGAACAAAAGGTTTGGCAATTGTCCATGTTGTAAAATTACCCATACATATAACTTGTAAATAAAAAGCTATGAAATGAAAAAAAGAAAAGAAAAAAAAAAAGGCAGGATACATTGTGTTTATGAGTTAATTAAAATCCTAGGGAGTTAACTTAGATACAGAGCTTCAATTTCAGGTAGTCACAAAGTTAGTAAATATCAGAGGCATGACTTATGTACTATGTCTTTCTTGGATTGATATTGAAGAAGATCTAGCATTCAATCTAAATTCAGATACTCAATGTATGATTGTGTTATTTACTATAAATCTGTTAATCTCTATGTACCTTAGTTTTAGTCCCTTTCTGTTCTAAATTTATGATTTTTTGAGCATTTAGATTTTTTTGAGGGAAAAATTTTCTTCAATACTACTTGAAAGAAGCAGGATAGTTATAGAAGACTTGGGATTTCTTGAATCACTTTAAAAATTAGGCTTGGAATTTGACCTATAAGAATATAGAATGTCTCTGGAGAGCAATTCGGAACTATGCTCAAAAAGTTATCAAACTGTGCATACCCTTTGACCCAGCAGTGTTTTTACTGGACTTATATCCCCAAAAGATTTTAAAGGAGGGAAAGCGACCCACATATACAAAAAATGTTTGTGGCAGTCCTTTTTGTAGTGGATAGGAACTGGAAAGTGAGTGGATGCCCATCAGTTGGAGAATGGCTGAATAAATCACAGCAGATGAATGTTATGGAATATTATTGTTCTATAAGAAATGACCAACAGGATGATTTGAGAGGCCTGGAAAGACTTGAACTGATGCCAAGTAAATGAGCTGAATCAAATCATTATACATGGCAACAATTAAGACTATACAATGATCAATTCTGATGGATGTGACTCTCTTCAACAATGAGATGATTCAAACCAGTTCCAATTGTTCAATAATGAAGAGAGCCATATATACTCAGAGAGAGGACTGTGGGAACTGAGTGTGGGCCACTCATAGCATTTTTCACCCTTTCTGTTGATGTTTACTAGCATTTTGTATTCTTTCTCAGGTTTTTTTTTTTCATTCTTTGTCCAATTTTTCTTGTGCAGCAAGAAAACTATAAATATGTATACATATATTGGATTTAACATGTATTTTAACATATTTAACATGTATTGGGCTATCTGCCATCTAGGGGAGGGGGAAAGGGAAAGGACGGAAAAATTTGGAACAGAAAGTGTTGCAAGGGTCAATGTTGAAAAATTACCATGCACATGTTTGTAAATAAAAAGGTTTAATAAAATTTTAAAAAAGAATATAGAATGTCAGAATTATATCTTTTTCATATCTCATATTTTAATATAACAATATCAACCAAAAAAGAAAGACAATATTTCTTAGTGTATTCTATCTTTCTAGTGTCTAATATCCAGAGTAGTACCCAGCAAATTGAACAAAACAGAGAATTAAAATTCAAAGAGCTAATTGAAATATGTCCTTGGCAAAAGGAAATAGATTGACCACATCTAAGGTAACTAACAATCTAAAAAACAAGCAGATTATTATGTTTTTTTTTAATTTTCCAAATATTTACTTTTCATCCTACCAATTCTTCAATCTAATTTATAATTGGAGAGTAAATTCAGTTGGGAGTATGATAAAATCCTCTCTTCATAGGCAATTTCTTTGCCCTAATCTCTCATTTCTTAAATCAAGTTTACTTTTTCAAGTTTCACTAAGAAAATCACCTTTCTCTTTGGCAGAATTGAATGTACTCCTTCCTAAAAGAGACATTTAAAAAAATGGTTCCCCCCCAAAAAATAGATTTGAATTTGCTTTTGAAATTAAAAAAAAGGTAAAATACTTTTATTATATGATTTTAAGAAGATGTTTTGGAGTTGCATACATCTGGTATTCATTCCTTCATTTATTTTTTTACTTTTTCATTTATTTGTTTGTTTTTTCTTCTAATAAGGTAGATTAAGAATAAAATTACCAAAATGTAATAAAAAATCTGATTCCCATAACTTTTTTATCTGACGATTCCCCAACTGAGGAACTGAGCAAAATTCAAATAGTCAACTATGTAGGGACGGAGATTTCCCCCCAAAAAACAATGAGCATTTTTCTGATTCACTTAATATTAATTGTAATAATGTCCTCATGACTAGGCAAAAGGCAGCTGAGGTTTCAAAGACTTCAACTTTATCACTTTTGGAAGTAATCTAGTTAAAAATTATATATCTCAATATTACCAGGATGTTAAGGTCACAAATATTACTGCTTGTCAGGAAACGGTGGGTTTCTGAGACTAATGAGCAACAATAGTGATATACTTAAAGTTAACACAGGAGCTGAACAAAATTGGCTGTACAGCATTTGACTTAATGATGTTTAAGGCCTGAAAACACACCTCAGGAAAATTCCTCTATGAGTTTGCTCAGAAAACTATGGGTACTGCATCTACAAACAAAATCAGAACCAAACCACTGCTTAACTGTACCTTGTCGTAAAAATAATATATCAGTGACATGAAGCACCTGGTCTATCTAAGTTTTTCTCATAAATTTACCTTTCTATTCCTGAGTCTTTGCTAACTTCTCAAGGGCTAAATTTAGTCCATTTTATTTGGCATTAGAGTTATAATGAACTTTGTTTCTTGACTTGGTAATGGGTTTGAACCTACACATTCCTTTGAGATACCTTGTGAAAAGGCCTAGAACCCCATCATTTTGGGTCACCCTTGAATCCAAATACTGCCTTTTCCTCTCTATTATGTCATAATAAAAATAATTTCACTAATATCTGTTACTTAATATGTTCTGAGTTCCATGAGGATATTGTTATAAACAGGAAAGAATGCCTACCTTCAAAGAGTATATATGGGTTCTAAGAGGATTAAACAACACATATAGGGGAGTGGCAGCCAGGAATGGGAGTGTCATTCATACTGGAGAGTCTCAAGGATTTGAGTGAGTCCAGGGGAAAGTTCATATTTTACAATAGCACTGTAGTATGAATTTGATCATTATTCCCAGAATCCAGAAGTAACAAATAAGGTGGGAGTCAGGTAAAGATGACAAAAGAGAAGATGCTTAGGTAATCCCAAGCTTCCTAGTAGATGACCAGATGAGATATGAAGGATGACCTGAATCCTATACATATAGCAGGTAAATTTATTTTTAATAAACTAACTCATCAGACTGAATAACTTGGTCTCAAAAAGATAATGTAGTATAGGTCAAAGAATACTGGATTTATTATAAAGGATGCAAGTTTAAATCCCGATTTTGAATCTCATGATCTGTGTGACTTTGGGTAAGTTACTTAACCTCTTGTCTCAGTTTCCTCATCTGTAAAATGAGAGGGATAGACTACATGTACTCCCTTTCATTAATAAATCTATGGTCCAATGATTTATCCAAAACTCCAAAATGAATTGGATCAATTACCCTCAAGGAAAATGAGCATGGTTTCTAGAAGTCTGGTTTTAAAGTGTATTATTGCAGATAGTGAAAAATGGAAGAGCAGATGATAAGGTCCTAGTTTTCAGGTTGCCTGAAAGTGTTGTGTGAGTACATGCACTTGTCCACACACACAATAGATATAATGACAGAGAGATGTAGAGATAGACATAAATCAGTAGATATAAATATGTAGCATGTGAATTTGTATATAGATATACATATATCTATTGATATACATATAAGTATATATAGAGATAGATGGTTAGATAGAGACAGAAACAGACAAAGAGACAGAGACAGAGAGAGGGAAACAACATCACAGAGAGACATTGAGACAGAGAGACACATACAGATTGAGAGATAGGCAAATAGAAAAAGAAAAATATAGAGATACACCTTAAAGATCAAAGAAGGTTGATTAGAAGTTATAAGTGTAACTTGCTAAAGTATTAAATATATATATATATATATATATGTGTGTGTGTGTGTGTGTGTGTGTGTGTGTGTATATATATATATATATAAATTAAGGCTGTTTATTTTTCAAAACATATGTGTGGACAATTCTTCAACATTAGCCCTTGCAAAACCTTATGTTCCAATTTTCCCTGCTTACCCCAGGCCCTCCCCTAGATGGCAAGTAGACGAATACATGTTAAACATGGTACAAATATATGTTACATATAATGTATGCATACATTAATTAAATTTGTTTATTTATTTTAATTAATTATATTATTATCATATATATTCTATCATTATGTACTTATTATAAATACATTATTTAATTTAATTATTTAATTACTATAGAATTATTGTGCTGCACAAAATAAAAATCAAACCAATAACAAAAAGAAGCAAAATAAAATGAAAGTAAACAAAAACAAAAAGAGTGAAAATGCTATATTGTGAACCACATTCAGTTCCCACACTCCTCTTTCTGGGTATAGATGGCTCACTTCATCACTGAACAATTGGAACTGGTTTGAATCATCTCATTGCTAAAGAGAGCCACATTCATCAGAATTGATCATAGTATAGTCTTGTTGCAGTGTATAATGATCTTTTGGTTCTGCTCATTTCACTTGAGCATCAATTCATGTAAGTCTCTCCAGGCCTCTCTGAAATCATCAGGTTGGTTATTTCTTACAGAACATAATATTTCACAAAATTCACAGTTCCAGCAACAATGTCTTAGCATCCAAGTCCTTCCACATGTCATTCCAATATTTCTCATTATTTTTCCTGTCATTTTAGCCAATCTTATTAATGTGTAGTAGTATCTCAGAGTTGTTTTAATTTTCATTTCTCTGATCAATAATGAATTAGAGCACTTTTTCATATGCCTAGAAATAGTTTCAATTTCTTCATATGAAAATTGTTTATTCATAGCTTTTGACCATTTATGAATTGGAGAATGGCTTGAATTCTTATAAATTTGAGTCAATGCTCTATATATTTTAAGAATGAGGCCTTTATCAGAACCTTTGCATGTAAAAATGTTTTCCCAATTTATTGCTTCCCTTCTAATCTTCTCTGCATTCGTTTTGTTTGAAAAAAAAAACTTTTAAACTTAATATAATCAAAAATATCTATTGTGTGATCAATAATGATCTCTAGTTCTTTTTTTGTTCAAAAATCCCTTCCACCTCCACAGATCTGAGAGATAAATTATCCTATGTTCTAATTTGTTTATGATAATTCTTTATGTCTAGATAATGAACCCATTTTAATCTTATCTTGGTATATGATGTTACTTATGGGTCATTGCTTAATTCCTGCCATCCTAGTTTTCAATTTTCAGAGCAGTTTTTGGCAAATAATGGATTTTTATCCCAAAAGCTGGGGTCTGTGAACATGAGATTACTATAGTTATTGATTATTTTGTCCTTTGAACCAAAACTTTTCCACTGACCAATTACTCTATTTCTAAGCCAGTACTAAATGATGCTGATAATTGCTACTTCATAATACAGTTTTAGATCTGGCACAGCTAGAACAATTTCATTTCTTTTTTTTCCCCATTAATTCCCTTGAAATTCTTGAACTTCTGTTCTTCCAGATGAATTTTGGAGTTGTTTTTTCAAGTTCAGTAAAATGATTTCTTGGGAGTTTGGTATAGCACTAAATAAATAGTTTAGATAGTATTGTCATCTGTAATTGTATTGACTTGACCTATCCAAGAGCATTTGGCATTTTTCCAATTGTGGAGATCTGACTTTATTTGTATGGAAAGTGTTTTGTAGTTTTGCTCACATAGTTCCTGACTTTCCCTTACCAGATAGATTACCAAATAGTTTACTCTATCAATAGTTATTTTAAATGCAATTTCTCTTTGTATCTCTTGCTGCTGGATTTTGTTGGTGATGTATAAAAATGCTGATAATTTATGTGGATTTATTTTGTATCCTGCAACTTAGCTAAAGTTGTGGATTATTTGTAATAGTTTTTTTTTTTTAAATTGATTCTCTAGAGATCTCTAAGTATACCATCATATCATCTGCAAAAAGAGATAATATGATTTCCTCATTACCTAATCTAATTCTTTTAATCATTTTTCTTCTCTCATTGCCAAAACTAAGAATTCTAATGCAATATTGAAGAGTAATAGTGATAGTAGGCAACCTTGTTTCACTCCTGATATTACTGGGAATGGTTCTACCTTGCCCCCATTACATATGATGATTGCTAATGGTTTTTAATAGATGTTATTGACTATTTTAAGGAAAAGTCCATTTATTTCTAAACTCGCAAGTTTTTTTAATAGGAATCGATGTTGGATTTTATCAAATGCATTTTCTGCACTATTGAGATAATCATATGATTTTTCTTAATTTGGTTATTGATATTGTCAATTACGCTAACAGTTCTTTTTTTTTTTTTTTGAAAATTTAATTTTATTTAATAATAACTTTGTATTGACAGAATCCATGCCAGGATAATTTTTACACAGCATTATCCCTTGCAATCACTTATGTTTCGTTTTTTCCCCTCCCTCCCTCCTCCCCCCCCCAAGATGGCAAGCAGTCCTATATATGTTAAATATGTTGCAGTATATCCTAGATACAATACATATTTGCAGAACCGAACAGTTCTCCCGCTGCACAGGGAGAATTGGATTCAGAAGGTAAAAATAACTCAGGAAGAAAATCAAAAATCAAATAGTTCACATTCATTTCCCAGTATTCCTTCTTTGGGTGTAGCTGTTTCTGTCCATCATTTATCCAATGAAACTCAGTTAAGTCTCTTTGTCAGAGAAATCCACTTCCATCAGAATACATCCTCATACAATATCGTTGTCGAAGTGTATAATGATCTCCTGGTTCTGCTCATCTCACTTAGCATCAGTCCGTGTAGGTCTCTCCAAGCCTCTCTGTATTCATCCTGCTGGTCGTTCCTTACAGAGCAATAATATTCCATAACATTCATATACCACAATTTACCCAGCCATTCTCCAATTGATGGGCATCCATTCATTTTCCAGTTTCTAGCCACTACAAACAGGGCTGCTACCAACATTTTGGCACATACAGGTCCCTTCCACCAACAATGCATCAGTGTCCCCGTTTTCCCGCATCCCCTCCAACATTCATCATTATTTTTTCCTGTCATCTTAGCCAATCTGACAGGTGTGTAGTGATATCTCAGAGTTGTCTTAATTTGCATTTCTCTGATCAATAGTGATTTGGAACACTCTTTCATGTGAGTGGTAATAGTTTCAATTTCTTCATCTGAAAATTGTCTGTTCATATCCTTTGACCATTTATCAATTGGAGAATGGCTTGATTTTTTATAAATTTGAGTCAGTTCTCTATATATTTTGGAAATGAGGCCTTTATCAGAACCTTTAATTGTAAAGATGTTTTCCCAGTTTGTTGCTTCCCTACTAATCTTGTTTGCATTCGTTCTGTTTGTACAAAGGCTTTTTAATTTGATATAATCAAAATTTTCTATTTTGTGATCGGTAATGGTCTCTAGTTCATCTTTGGTCACAAATTTCTTTCTCCTCCACAAGTCTGAGAGATAAACTATCCTATGTTCCTCTAATTTATTTATAATCTTGTTCTTTATACCTAGGTCATGGACCCATTTTGATCTTATCTTGGTATGTGGTGTTAAGTGTGGGTCCTTGCCTAATTTCTGCCATACTAATTTCCAGTTATCCCAGCAGTTTTTATCAAATAATGAAATCTTATCCCAAAATTTAGAATCTTTGGGTTTGTCAAACACTAGATTGCTATAGTTGACTATTCTGTCTTGTGAACCTAACCTTTTCCACTGATCAACTAATCTATTTCTAAGCCAATACCAAATGGTTTTGGTGACTGCTGCTTTATAATATAATTTTAGATCAGGTCCAGCTAGGCCACCTTCATTTGATTTTTTTTTCATTAATTCCCTTGAGATTCTCGACTTTTTATTGTTCCATATGAATTTTGTTGTTATTTTTTCTAAATCATTAAAATATTTTCTTGGAAGTCTGATTGGTATAGCACTAAATAAATAGATTAGTTTAGGGAGTATTGTCATCTTTATTATATTCGCTCGGCCTATCCAAGAGCACTTAATATTTTTCCAATTATTTAAGTCTGACTTTATTCGTGTGAAAACTTTTTTGTAATTTTGCTCATATAATTCTTGACTTTCCTTTGGTAGGTAGATTCCCAAATATTTTATGCTATCAACAGTTATTTTGAATGGAATTTCTCTTTGTATCTCTTGCCCTTGGATTTTGTTGGTGGTGTATAAGAATGCTGAGGATTTATGGGGATTTATTTTGTATCCTGCTACTTTGCTAAAATTATGAATTATTTCTAATAGCTTTTTAGTAGAATCTCTGGGGTTTTCTAGGTATACCATCATATCATTTGCAAAGAGTGATAGTTTGGTTTCCTCATTGCCTACTCTAATTCCTTTAATCTCTTTCTCAACTCTTATTGCAGAGGCTAGTGTTTCTAATACAATATTGAATAATAATGGTGATAGTGGGCAGCCTTGTTTCACTCCAGATCTTACTGGGAAAGGTTCTAGTTTTTCCCCATTGCATATGATGCTTACTGAAGGTTTAAAATATATGCCCCTAACTATTTTAATAAAAGTCCTTTTATTCCTATGCTCTCAAGTGTTTTTATTAGGAATGGATGTTGGATTTTATCAAATGCTTTTTCTGCATCTATTGAGATGATCATATGGTTTTTGTTTGGTTGGTTGTTGATATAGTCAATTATGTTAATAGTTTTCCTAATATTGAACCAGCCCTGCATTCCTGGTATAAATCCTACTTGGTCATAGTGTATTATCCTGGGGATGATTTGCTGTAATCTTTTTGCTAATATTTTATTTAAGATTTTAGCATCAATATTCATTAGGGAGATTGGTCTATAATTTTCTTTCTCTGTTTTCAGCCTACCTGGTTTAGGTATCAGTACCATATCTGTGCCATAAAAGGAGTTTGGTAGGACTCCTTCACTCCCTACTTCTTCAAATAGTTTATTTAGCATTGGAGTTAATTGATCTTTAAATGTTTGATATAATTCAGATGTAAATCCATCTGGTCCTGGGTTTTTTTTCTTAGGGAGTTGATTAATAGTTTGTTCTATTTCTTTTTCTGAGATAGGAGTGTTTAGGATATTTACTTCTTCCTCTGTTAGTTTAGGCAAGTTATATTTTTGGAGGTATTCTTCTATTTCATTTAAGTTTCCTCTTTGTTAGTGGTGAGTTCTCCCTTTTCATTTTTAAGACTAACAATTTGATTTTCCTCTTTCCTTTTTTTAATAAGATTTACTAAGGGTTTGTCTATTTTGTTGGTTTTTTCATAGAACCAACTCTTAGTTTTATTAATTAATTCAATAGTTTTTTTACTTTCAATTTTATTGATATCTCCTTTTATTTTTTGAATTTCAAGTTTAGTGTTTGATTGGGGGTTTTTAATTTGTTCCTTTTCTAGCATTTTTAGTTGCAAGCCCAATTCATTGACCTTCTCTTTCTCTATTTTATACAAATAGGCCTCTAGAGATATGAGATTTCCCCTTATTATCGCTTTGGCTGCATCCCACACATTTTGGTATGATGTCTCATTATTATCGTTTTCTTGGATGAAGTTATTAATTATGTCTATAATTTGCTGTTTCACCCAATCATTCTTTAGTATGAGATTATTTAGTTTCCAATTATTTTTTGGTCTACTTTCCTGTGGCTTTTTATTGAATGTAATTTTCAATGCATCATGGTCTGAAAAGGATGCATTCACTATTTCTGCCTTACTGCATTTGAGTTTGAGGTTTTTATGTCCTAATATATGGTCAATTTTTGTATAAGTTCCATGAACTGCTGAAAAGAAGGTGTACTCCTTTCTGTCCCCATTACATTTTCTCCAGAGATCTATCATATCTAATTTTTCTAGTATTCTATTTATCTCTTTGACTTCTTTCTTATTTATTTTGTGGTTTGATTTATCTAATTCTGAGAGTGCAAGGTTGAGATCTCCCACTATTATAGTTTTACTGTCTATTTCTTCTTGCAGCTCTCTTAATTTCTCTTTTAAGAATTTAGATGCTACACTACTTGGTGCATATATGTTTAATATAGATACTTCTTCATTATTCATTCTACCCTTTAGCAAGATATAGTGCCCTTCCTTATCTCTTTTGATTAGATCAATTTTTGCTTTAGCTTGATCTGAGATCAGGATGGCTACCCCTGCTTTTTTGGCTTCACCTGAAGCATAGTAGGTTTTGCTCCAACCTTTTACCTTTAACCTGCATGTATCACCCAGCTTCAGGTGTGTTTCCTGTATACAACTTATTGTAGGATTCTGGCTTTTAATCCATTCTGCTAACCGCTTCCTCTTTATAGAGGAGTTTACCCCGTTCACATTTATGGTTAAAATGACCAATTCTGTATTACTTGCCATCTTGTTAACCCCGGTTTATGCTTTTCTCCCTTCTTACTCCCTTACCCCCCTTCCCAGTATTAAGCTTGTGAGCACCCCTTGCTTCTCACAGCCCTCCCTTTTTTAGTATCCCTCCTCTCTCCCCTTAGAGTTTCCCCCCCAACTTGCCCCTTTCCCTCCCAGTTACCGTATTCCCTTCCACTTAGCTTATTCCTTCCTTTTTCACTTTTCCCTTCTCACTTTTCAATGAGGTGGGAGAAGTTTCACCATAGATTGAATATGTCTAAAATTCTTCTCTTAATGCCAATTCTGAAAGCAGTAAAATACTCACTATATTCATCCCTCTCCAATCTTTCTCTCAGATATACTAGGTTTTCTTTGCCTCTTCATGAAATGTAGTACCCCCACTTTCCCTTTTTTCTGGTACAATGTCCTTTCCACATCTAGTTTCTAGAACAAGGTATACATGTATTCTTTTTTTTTTTTATTTAATAATTACATTAAATTGACACTCGTTTCTGTTCCGATTTTTTTTTCCTCTCCCTCCCTCCACCCCCTCCCCTAGATGGCAAGCAGTCCTTTATATGTTGGATATGTTGCAGTATATCCTAGATACAATATATGTTTCAGAACCGAACAGTTCTCTTGTTGCGTAGGGAGAATTGGATTCAGAAGGTATAAATAATCCAGGAAGAAAAACAAAAATGCAGATAGTTTACAGTCGTTTCTCAGTGTTCTTTCTTTGGGTGTAGCTGCTTTTGTCCGTCATTTATCAATTGCAACTCAGGTCTCTTTGTCAAAGAAATCCACTTCCATCAAAATATGTCCTCATACAATATCGTTGTCGAAGTGTATAATGATCTCCTGGTTCTGCTCATTTCACTTAGCATCAGCTCATGTAAGTCTCGCCAGTCCTCTCTGTATTCATCCTGCTGGTCATTTCTTACAGAACAATAATATTCCATAACATTCATATACCACAATTTACCCAGCCATTCTCCAATTGATGGGCATCCATTCATTTTCCAGTTTCTAGCCACTACAAACAGGGCTGCTACAAACATTTTGGCACATACAGGTCCCTTTCCCTTCTTTAGTATTTCTTTGGGATATAAGCCCAAGAGAAACACTGCTGGATCAAAGGGTATGCACAATTTGATAATTTTTTGGGCATAATTCCAGATTGCTCTCCAGAATGGTTGGATTCGTTCACAACTCCACCAACAATGCATTAGTGTCCCAGTTTTCCCGCATCCCCTCCAACATTCATCATTATTTTTTCCTGTCATCTTAGCCAATCTGACAGGTGTGTAGTGGTATCTCAGAGTTGTCTTAATTTGCATTTCTCTGATCAATAATGATTTGGAACACTCTTTCATATGAGTGGTAATAGTTTCAATCTCATCCTCTGAAAATTGTCTGTTCATATCCTTTGACCATTTATCAATTGGAGAATGGATGGATTTCTTATAAATTTGAGTCAGTTCTCTATATATTTTGGAAATGAGGCCTTTATCAGAACCTTTAACTGTGAAAATGTTTTCCCAGTTTGTTGCTTCCCTTCTAATCTTGTTTGCATTAGTTTTATTTGTACAAAGGCTTTTTAATTTGATGTAATCGAAATTTTCTATTCTGTGATCAGTAATGGTCTCTAGTTCATCTTTGGTCACAAATTTCTTTCTCCTCCACAAGTCTGAGAGATAAACTATTCTATGTTCCTCTAATTTATTTATAATCTCGTTCTTTATGCCTAGGTCATGGACCCATTTTGATCTTATCTTGGTATATGGTGTTAAGTGTGGGTCCATGCCAAATTTCTGCCATACTAATTTCCAATTATCCCAGCAGTTTTTATCAAATAATGAATTCTTTTCCCAGAAGTTAGGGGCTTTGGGTTTGTCAAACACTAGATTGCTATAATTGACTATTCTGTCTTGTGAGCCTAGCCTTTTCCACTGATCCACTAATCTATTTCTTAGCCAATACCAAATGGTTTTGGTGACTGCTGCTTTATAATATAATTTTAGATCAGGTACAGCTAGGCCACCTTCATTTGATTTTTTTTTTTCATTAATTCCCTTGAGATTCTCGACTTTTTATTGTTCCATATGAATTTTGTTGTTATTTTTTCTAGATCAATAAAATATTTTCTTGGAAGTCTGATTGGTATAGCACTAAATAAATAGATTAGTTTAGGGAGTATTGTCATCTTTATTATGTTCGCTCGGCCGATCCAAGAGCACTTAATATTTTTCCAATTATTTAAGTCTGACTTTATTTGTGTGGAGACTTTTTTATAATTTTGCTCATATAATTCCTGACTTTCCTTTGGTAGATAGATTCCCAAATATTTTATGGTATCAACAGTTATTCTGAATGGAATTTCTCTTTGTATCTCTTGCTGTTGGGTTTTGTTGGTGATGTATAAAAATGCTGAGGATTTATGGGGATTTATTTTGTAGCCAGCTACTTTGCTAAAATTATGAATTATTTCCAATAGCTTTTTGGTAGAATCTCTGGGGTTCTCTAGGTATACCATCATATCATCTGCAAAGAGTGATAGTTTGGTTTCCTCATTGCCTACTCTAATTCCTTTTATATCTTTCTCGACTCTTATTGCCGAGGCTAGTGTTTCTAATATGATATTAAATAATAATGGTGATAGTGGGCAACCTTGCTTCACTCCAGATCTTACTGGGAAAGGTTCCAGTTTTTCCCCATTGTATATGATGCTTACTGATGGTTTTAAATATATGCTCCTGACTATTTTAAGGAAAAGTCCATTTATTCCTATGCTCTCAAGTGTTTTTATTAGGAATGGATGTTGGATTTTATCAAATGCTTTTTCTGCATCTATTGAGATGATCATGTGGTTTTTGTTTGGTTATTTATATAGTCAATTATGCTAATAGTTTTCCTAATATTGAACCAGCCCTGCATTCCTGGTATAAATCCTACTTGGTCATAGTGTATTATCCTGGTGACAATTTTCTGTAATCTTTTTGCTAATATTTTATTTAAGATTTTAGCATCAATATTCATTAGGGAGATTGGTCTATAATTTTCTTTCTCTGTTTTCAGCCTACCTGGTTTAGGTATCAGTTACATGTATTCTTTATACATCTTTATAGCCTAAATATAGTTCCCAAGATTAATCTTTACCTTTTTAGATTTCTCTTGAGTTCTGTGCTTGTAGATCAAATTTTTTGTTAAGTTCTGGCTTTTTCATCAGAAATAGATGAAATTCGCTTATTTCGTTGAATGTCCATCTTCTTCCCTGGAAAAAGATGCTCAATCTCGCTGGGTAAGTTATTTTTGGTTGCATACCAAGTTCCTTAGCCTTTCGGAATATCATATTCTAGGCCCTTCGATCCTTTAATGTGGATGCTGCCAGATCCTGGGTGATCCTTATTGTGGCTCCTTGATACTTGAATTGGGTTTTTCTAGCCGCTTGCAGTATTTTTTCCTTCGCCTGAGGGTTCTGGCATTTGGCCACTATATTCCTTGGTGTTTTGATTTTAGGATCCCTTTCAGTAGGGGATCGATGAATTCTTTCAATGTCTATTTTACCTTCTGTTTCTATGACTTCTGGGCAGTTCTCTTTGATAATTTCCTGGAAAATAGTGTCCAGGCTCTTTTTTTCATCATACTTTTCTGGAAGTCCGATGATTCTCAGGTTGTCTCTCCTGGATCTGTTTTCCAGGTCTGTTGTCTTCCCCAGAAGGTATTTCACATTCTTTTCCATTGTTTGATTTTTTTGGATTTGCTTGACTGATTCTTCTTGTCTCCTCGAGTCATTCAATTCCAATTGTTCGACCCTGATTTTCAGTGAGGTATTTTCTTCACTCACTTTTTTAAGATCTTTTTCTAATTGTCCAATTGAGTTCTTTTGTTCTGTGGAATTTTTTTCCATTTCGCCAATTTTGTTTTCCAGTTCACCAATCCTATTTTTCAAGGATTTGGTTTCTTTATCCACTCTCTCTTTAACTGGCTTCTCCAGGCTCTTTTGCCAAGCCTCCCTCTCCTTTTGCAGAGCCTCCCTCTCCTTTTGCCAAGCCTCCCTCTCCTTTTCCCATTTTTCTTCTAGCTCCCTTGTGAGAGCCTTTTTAATTTCCTCCATGAGATTCATCTGTGCTGAGTAACATATGATCTCCTCCTTTGGGGATTCACCTGGGGACTGTTTGTTTTTAGTCTCCTCAGGATTTGGAGTCTGCTCTTTATCTGTATAAAAGCTGTCCAGGGTTAAATTCTTTTTCAGTTTCTTGCTCATTCTGTCTAATTATCAAAGACAAACTATCAAAGAAACAGAAGGAAAAAAACCTCTTGAATGGCGGCTGCTTTCTTTGGGGGAGGGGCAGGGTGTTCGTGAGGCACGGGTCCTACTGTGCTATGGTGCCTGCGCGCTGAGATCCCAGCGCTCTGAGATCCGAGCGGGCTGAGACACTGTGGGGGAGGGGTGGCCAGGACCTGAGAGACTCCAGCTGTTTGGGGCTGTATTCTTCACCCCCGGTGTTTTTAGCTTCTCTGCTGGGCTGCTGACTCGCTGCCGGAGCAAAGTATCTAATCCTGTAGCAAAGCTCTCCCCGCAGAGATGGCTGCGATCACGCCCCACCCCCTCTCCGCTCTACTTGGTTCTGAGCTGCTATCTGTGCTCTCGCTGCAGCTGCTGCCCGCAGACTGCTTCCGATTTAAATACCGTCCCCGCCCTCGCGCAAAAACAGACCTTTCTTGACAAGTCTCAAGGATGGTTTCTCTTGGTAAGTAATTGTATGTTTTTTTTCAGTCGAGCATTAATTCAGAGGCATGAAATGAAATGAATAGTGAGAGAAAAACACGGAGGTTACACAGCAGTGTATTTCCTCTCCGCCATCCGCTAACAGTTCTCTTAATATTGAACCAGCCTTGCTTTCCTGGTATAAATCCTACTTGGTCATAGAGTATTATCTTGGGGGTGACATTCTGCAATCTTGTTTCTAATATTTTTGCATCAATATTCATTAGAGAAATTAGTCTATAATTTTCTTTATCAGTTTTCACCCTACCTGGTTTAGGTATCAGTACCATGTTTGTGTCATAAAAAGAATTTGGTAGGAATTTTTCTTTTCCTATTTTCAAAATTATTTATTTCAAAAATATATTTTTTGAATATTTGGCAGGATTCACATGTAAATCCATCTACTCCTGGGAATTTCTTTCTTAGGGAGTTGATTAATAGCTTTGTTCTATTTCTTTTTTCTAAAATTGAACCATTTAAGTAATTAATTTCCTCTTCTGTTAATCTGGGATATTGACATTTTTGTAGTTATTCCTCAATTTCACTTAGGTGATCACATTTATTGCCATAAACTTGGGCAAAATAACTCCTAATTATTGCTCTGATTTCTTCTTCATTGGTAGAAAGCTCTCTCATTTCATTTTTGAGACTATTTGATTTTCCTCTTTCCTTTCTCTAATCAAATTATCTATTTTGGCTTATCCATTTTTTTTTCATAAAACCAACTCTTGGTTTTGTTTATTAATTCAATAGTTTTTTTTTTTTTTTTACTTTCTATTTTATTAATCCTTCCTTTTACTTTTAGAATTACAAATTTGTTTTTTGATTGTGGGTTTTTAATTTGTTCTTTATCTATCTTTTTAATTGTAAGCCCAATTCATTCATCCTTCCTTTCTCTATTTTATGTAAGAATCTAGAGATATAATATTTCCCCTTATTACCATTTTAGTTGCATCCCATAAATTTTGGTACATTGCCTCATTATTGTCATTCTCTTTGATGAAATTATTAATTGTCAATGATTTGCTATTTCACCCTTTCAATCTTTAGGATGAGATTATTTAATTTCCAATTACTTTTTGGTCTATTTTCCCCTAGCTTTTTATTGGATGTAATATTGATAGCTTCATGATATGAAAAAAATGCATTTACTCTTTCTGCCTTTCTGCATTTGATTTTGAGGTCTTTATGCCCTAATATATGGTCAATTTTTGCATACATTCCATGAACTGCCAAGAAGAAAATCTCCTACTGTATCCATTCAATTTTCCCCAAAGAGCTATCATACTTTTTTTTTTTTTTTTTTTGGTATTCTAGTTACCTTCTTAACTTTTTTCTTATTTATTTTGTGGTTTAATTTATCTAATTCTTAGAGAGCAAGTTTGAGATCTTCCGCTGTTATAGTTTTGCTGTCTATTTCTTCTTGCAGATGTCTTAACTTCTTCTTTAGGAATTTCCATGCTATACCACTTGGTGCATATATGGTTAGTGTTGATATTGCTTCATTATCTATGGTACCCTTTAGCAAGATATAAATTTCCTTCCTTATCTCTTTTAATTAGATCAATCTTTGCTTTTGCTTGATCTGAGATCAGAATGGTTACCTCTGTTTTTTGTTTTTTGGTTTTTTTTTACTTCACCTGAAGCATAATAGATTCTGGCCAGCCTTTTACCTTTACTCTATATATATCACTCTGCTTTAAATGTGTTTCTTGTAAACAACATATTGTTGGATCTATCTTTTAATCCAGTCTGCTATCTGCTTCCTCTTTATGGGAGAGTTCACCCCATTCCCATTTATCGTTAAAACTACTAATTCTTTTTTTTTTTTTGCCTTCTTTTTTTACCCCAAATGATACTTTTTTTCTTTCCTTTTTCCCTTCCCCCGCAGTATTTTACTTAGGAGCACCATTTGTCTCAAGCAGCTCTCCCCCTTTAGAATCCTTCCCCTTTTCTTATACCTTCCCCCAACTATTTCTGTTTTCCCTTCTATTTATCCTGTCCCTTTCCTTTTTCTCCTTACTTCTCCTACTTTCCTATAAGGTGAGAAAAGTTTCTCTGTGAAACCAAACATATTTAACAATTTCTCTTTTAGCCAAACCTGATGAGGGTAACATTCACACAGTGTTCATCCTTCTCCCTTTTTCCCCTCAGTTATAATGGGTTTTCTGTGCCTCTTTCTGAGATGTAATTTCCCTCATTTTTCATCTACTTTCCCATTTTTCTTGTACAATCCCTTTCCACTTCTAATTTCTTTTTTATATTATAAAAGTAAAACCAAATTATACATGCACACTCTATGTATACCCATAACAGAAATACAGTTCTCAAGAGTTCTTTTCTATTTACCTTTCTACACTTCTCTTCAATTCTATATTTGGAGGTCAAAATTTTTATTTCGCCCTAGTCTGTTCATCAGAAATAAATGGAATTCACCTGTTTCAATGAATGCCCATCTTCCTCCCTGGAAGAAAATGCTCAGTTTAGCCTGATAGTTTGTTCATGGCTACATTCCAAGTTCCTTAGCCTTTTAGAATATCAGATTCCAGGCCCGGCAAGTTTTCTTTCTTTCTTTCTTTTTTTTTTTTTTCTTTTTAGTTAGAAACTGTAGGTCCTGGCTAATCTTTTTGGTGGCTCCTTAGTATTCGATTTTTTTTTTCTGGCTGCTTTTAATATTTTTTCCTTGGTTCAATAGTTCTGAAATTTAGCCACTATATTACTTGAAATTTTAATTTTGGGGCCTCTTTCAGGAGTTGTTTTTGGAATTCTTACAATGGTAATTTTTCCTTCTGAGTCTATAACATCAGCACAGTTCTCTTTGATGATTTCCTGAAAAATAGTATATGGGCTCTTTTTTTTTTTTGTCACGATTTTCAGGAAGTATAATAATCCTTAGATTGCCTCTGCTAGATCTATTTTTCAGGTCAGTTGTTTCTGAAATATGTATTTTACATTTTCTTCTATTTTTCTTCTTCTTCTTCTTTTTGTGTTTTTCTTGACTGATTCTTGATGTCTCTTTGAATTATTCATTTCAATTTTTTCAGTTCTGATTTTTAGTGAATTATTTTCTTCCTTTACTTTTTTTTTTATTTTTGTATTTGTTCAATTGAATTTTTAAGTTAGTTATTTTATTCTATGGATTTTTTTTTCCATTTCACAAATATTTTTCAGGGAGTTATTTTCTTTTTCCATTTTGTCAAATATATCTATTAATTAGTTATATGCTTTTTCCATTTCACTAAGTCTATTTTATAATGAATTTTCTTCAGATAATTTCTGTGTTGCCTTTTCTAAACCTTGCAAAGTTTTCATTTCCTTTCTCCATTTTTCTTCTAGCTCTCTTTAAATATAATTTTTAATTTCTTCTAGGAGAGCCTTATGTGATGGGGACCACACATTACAAAGTGTAATTTATATTACACTTTTGGGCTTCATCTGGAGACGATATGCTTTTAATCTTTTCAGAATTTGAAATCTGTTTTTTTTTTTTTTTTCCTTTCACCACAAAAACTATCTATGGTCAGAGTTCTCTTTGCTTTTTTGTTCATTTTTTTTAAAAGTAGACATCTGCTTGTAGGGCGAGGGAGATAATCCAAGATTCATCTATAAGCAACAGCTGCTGTGCTTGGTCTGTGCTGGCTGTGCTGAGTCAGTGCCTATTAATTTCCGATGCTAAGTGGGTGTTGCCAGATCTTGTGAAATTCTGGTGTTAGGGGTTAACTATTTACCTTTTGTGTTTTTGTTGGATGTTTTATAACTTCTCTGCTGATCTACTGGCTTATAACCAGGGCAGAATAGCCAACACTGTTGCAGATTCCTCCTTGTAGATTCTCTACCATGCACAGCCCCACCATTCTAGGAGTCCATTAATCTCCCTAACACTCCAGGGCTCTATGCTAATTGCTTGGCATCTGTGCCTGGTATGCTTCCACTTGACCCTCCTTCCTCCATGCCCAGTTGAAAGAGACCTTTTTATGGAGAGCTTCAAAATTATCTTCTGCTGGTAATTTGTTACACTCCCAACATTTGTGAGTTCTGCCAGTCCATACTAATTCAGAGGGTAGATTTGCTAATTAGTCTGAGGGACATGGGATGAGGTCAGAAAGAAACATGTGTTCTCTCCGCTATCTTGGCTCCACTCCGAAGTTCTAAATAATTTACTCATGATTTAACAGTTAGTACATCCTAGAGTCTAGATTTGAAACAAGACTACCTTGTCAGCTTTATATCAACCATGTCATACTTTGCACTCTATGTTTAAATCGTTGAATATAAAACAAAGCATAAATAGAATGATGTTGTTTCAATTTTAAAGTTATGGTCATTTTTATTTTTTACAATATTCTTTTTCCCCTTTGGAATGATATTTTGTTCTCCACTCTAATGTCATAAGGTTACTCAAAAAATGTATTCTTTGCTAAATTATTTTTCTATCACCATTTTTTAACCAATGGAAGAGTGAGTTTGGGTCCAAGATACCTACATTGTCTTCACATTTTTGTCACTAACTTGCATTGGTCAAGGCATTCTCAAACCTAGGCCTCAGTTCTTCATCTGTTAAATGAAGAGATTAGATTAAGACATTACTGAAATCTCACCTATGTCATTCAATTGATGCATTTTGTCATATGTTTTATTTCTTAATAAACAAATGTTTTCTAAAAAAAAAAATAAGTGCTTAATCTTGAGTCCCACATATCTATATTTTGTTGTCTCATTATGGTCATTTTCTTAAATTAAATTATTGATTGTTACTATTATTTGTTATTTTATTAACTCATTCTTTATAATTAAATTATTGAATTTCAAATTTGTTTTTAGTCTATCTTTCCCTGGCCCTTTGCTTAATATAATTTTCTTTCATCATGGTCTGAAAAGGAAGCATTTACTCTTTCTACTTTTCTGCATTTGATTGTGAGATTTTAATGCCTAAATACAGTCAGTTTTTGTGTAGGTGCAATGTAGTGCTGAGAAAAAAAAGATATATTCTCTTTTGTCCCTACTCAGTTTTCTCCAGAGGTCTATCCTATGTTCTCAAGGATTCCATTAGCCTCTCTAATTTCTTTCTTGTTTATTTTGTGGGTAGATTCATTTAATTCTAAGAGGGAAAGTTTGAGGTTTCCCACTAATATAGTTTTGCTGTCTATTTCTTCCTATAACTTGCTTAAATGCTTCTCTAAGAATTTTGATGTTTTATCACTTGATGCATATACATTTGTTATTGATAACACTTCATTGTCTATGGTATTCGTTAATAAGATGTAATAACTTTCCTTATCTCTTTAATTAGATCTATTTTTAATTTTGCTTTATTTGAGATTAACATTGCTACCCCTACTTTTTTTTTTTTTTTTACTTTGGCTGAGGCATAATGAATTTTGCTCTAGCCTTTTACTCTTAATATGTATGTATCTCTTTGTTTAAAATTTGTTGATTGTAAACAACATATTGTAGGATTCTATCTTTTAATCCAATCTGCTGTCCTATTTCCTTTTGGGGGAAAGTTTATCCCATTCACATTTATAATTATGATTACCAGCTCTGTGTTTCCCTCCATCCTATTTTCTCCCCTGTATATACTATTATTCTCTCCACCCTGTGCCTCTTTAGTAATGTTTTGTTTCTAACCCACCCTGTTGTCTTCCCTTCTTCCCTTCTATTTTCTTTCTCATTTCTTTCTGCTTTCTTCTCTTATGTCCTTATAAGTTAATGCAAATTTCTATACCCAACTAAATGATTATTTTATTCCCTCTTTGAGAAAAAAAAAACTGATAAGATTAAGCTTCAGGTAATGATTATCCTCCTTCCTTGTTTCCCTCTGTTGTAATAGATCTTTCATGCTTTTTCATGTGATCTAATTTGTCCCATTATACTTCCTCTTGTCTCTTCTCTCAGTAAAATCAAATTTTCACTTCTTAATGTCACTTTGTTTGACACCATCACATTAGAATTAATTCATATCTACACTTCCATTCATATATACCCCCTCTAATTAACTCAATATGAGATATAGTTCTCAAAATTTGCAGGTATCATTTTCCCATCTAGGGATATAAACAGTTTAATCTTTAAATACTGTGTGTGTGTGTGTGTGTGTGTGTGTGTGTGTGTGTGTGTTCCCCCTGTTTATTATTCTATACTTCTTTCTATTTTTTATTATTATAGCTTTTTATTGACAAAATATATGCATGGGTAATTTTTCAACATTGACTCTTGCAAAAACTTCTTTTCCAACTTTTTTCCTCTTTCCCCTAGATGGGAGGAAGTCCCATACATGTTAAATATGTTAAAATATATGTTAAATGCAATATATGTATATCTATTTATACACCTATCTTGTTGCAAAAGAAAAAAATTGGATTTGGAAAGATAACCTGGGAAGAAAAACATAAATTCAAGCAAACAATAACAGAAAGAGAGTAAATGCTAAGTCATGGTCCACACTCATTTCCCAGTGTTCTTTCACTGGGTGTAGATGTTTCTGTTCATTAATGATCAATTGAACTGATTTGAATCCTCTCATTGTTGAAGAGAGCCACTTCCATCAGAATTGATCCTTATATAGTATTGTTGTTGAATTGTATAATGATCTCCTGGTTCTGTTCATTTCACTTAGCATCAGTTCATGTAAGTCTCTCCAAGCCTCTCTGTATTCATCCTGATGGTCATTTTTTATAGAACAATAATATTCCATAACTTTCATATACCACAATTTACTCAGCCATTCTCCAATTGATGGGCATCCATTCATTTTCCAGTTTCTAGCCTCTACAAAAAGGGCTGCCACAAACATTTTTGCACATACAGGTCCCTTTGCCTTCTTTAATATCTCTTTAGGATATAAGTCCAGTAGTAACACTGCTGGATCAAAGGGTATGCACAGTTTGATAACTTTTTGAGCATAGTTCCAAATCACTCTCCGGAATAGCTGTATGTATTCACAATTCCACCAACAATGTTTCAGTGTCCCAGTTTTCTCACATCTCCTCCAACATTCATCACTATCTTTTCCTGTCATCTCAGCCAATCTGACAGGTACATAGTGGTATCTCAATGTTGTCTTAATTTGCATTTCTCTGATTGATAATGATTTGGAACACCTTTTCATATGTGTAGAAATGATTTCAAATTCAATATCTGAAAATTGTCTGTTCATATCCTTTGACCATTTATCAATTGGAGAATAACTTGATTTCTTATAAATTAGAGTCAATTCTTCATTTATTTTGTAAATGAAGCCTTTATCAGAATCTTTAATTGTAAAAATATTTTCCCAGTTTATTGCTTCCTTTCTAATCTTGTCTGCATTAGTTTTGTTTGTACAAAATCTTTTTAACTTGATATATTCAAAATTTTCTGTTTCGTGATCAACAATCATCTCTAGTTCTTCTTTGGTCACAGATTCCTTCCTCTTCCACAGGTCTGAGAGGTAAACTATCCTATATTCTTTTAATTTATTTATAATCTCATTCTTTATGCCTATATTATGAACCCATTTTGATTTTATCTTAGTATATGGTGTTAAGTGTGCGTCAATGCCTAGTTTCTGCCATACTAATTTCCAATTCACCTGTATTGCAACTCTTTTATACAGATTATTTCCCTCAATTAGACTTTCAGTCAATATATATTCAATAATTTATTACTATGTGCCTGCCGCTGTGTTGGGAGAGCACAGTTTTTCAATACAAAAGACCAAAACCTTGAGGAATTCTCTTTCTAATATGGAAAATAAGATTCTGTGTACATATGACAACTGTCACATGGAAGATTAATTAGTCTTACTCTAATTCTTCCCAAGGTTAAATTGAGGACCAATCATTAGGAAGTAAAGAGAGGCATATTTGGGCTATTCTGATTACAAGAAAAGAACTTCCTAACAATACAGCTATCAAAACCTGAATCAGTTGTCATGAAAGAATGAATAAATGAGCGAGTAAAAATGCATTTATTAAGCATTTGCTATATGTCAATATTTGACATTGTCTTGTTCTAAAAAAAATTATAATTCCACCTGCTATCTTCGTTATGTTTGTCAAGTCCCTGCTAAAATGCCATCTTCTTCAGAAAACCATACCAAATTCTTCATAAATGTAGTGCCTATTTTCTGTATATTTTTTCCTATTTATCCTCTGTGTAGTTTGTAATTAATTTTCCATGTAACAGCCTTTCATATATTAAAACACAATGATCATATCCCTCTGAAATCTCTTCTTTAGGGTAAAAATGCCCACCCTCTTCCATCATTTCTCTTGTAAAAATTTTCATACTCTCTTATTTTCCTTTTCTCCTCACCTACTCTAAGACTTTCTTCAAAAGGACAATCAGCAGCTAGAGATTCTTTCTACTGTAATTCACTTAAATTACTTTTATTCAACTGGCTAAATGTTTATGAAAGCAATGGATAAACATTCTTTGAATGAACTAACTTCTCCTCTAATTTACTGACCTGAAATATTTGACTTTAGTAATCTATTACTGTGTTATTCTTTAACTACAGAATAATATCAATCAAACTATTTGGAGTAGAAACAGAAAGGAGATCTATTTTTATACTTCAACATAGTGATGATTTAAACATCTTGAATGGTAATTAGCACTTTATTACTTTTCAATCAATGAAATTCCATGAACTTTTATTAAGCATCAGCTATATGCTGGGGTAGGCATCTTTGTGTCCCATTGGATAGAGTAATGAATTTGGAGTAAGTAAATTTCATCTTTGTGAATCTAAATCTAGTTTTGGATACTTTACTAGCTGTGTGTCCCTGGACATTCTTCATCTGTTAAATGGGCCAGAGAAGTAAATGACAAACCACTGCAGTATCTTTGTCAAGAAAACTCCGAGTGAGGTTACACAGAGTCAGACATAACCGGCAACAATTCAACAACAAAAGGTACAGGGCATTTGTGTGATGATAGAAATTAAAATAAATAAATAAAAAATGCAATAGTCTCTTTCCTCAGTGAGTGGATTTGAGTGGGGGAATACAGTACTTACATAATAAAGCTATAAAAATACATTTGTGTATATGTGTATGTGTGTGTGTTTATATACATACATAAATGAATGTTGATAGATTCTTAAACTGAAGGTCTCAACCCAATATGGGGTCTCATACCTGAATGTGGAAGTTACAAGCTTATCATTTATTATCACTAAAGGTTTGAGTTGTATACATAGTTTAAACACCTATATACCCAGTATCATGTAAAAGAATTTGGGAAAAAAAAAACTAATATGTGGGAAAAGTTTGAGAAGCCCTGGTCTAGGGGAAGGTACAGCAATGCACTGAGGGAAAGCTATGAGATGAATCAGATAGAGGTGAAGATGAGGACATAGATGAACATGTGCCAAGGCCCCAAGGTGATAGATATAATGTCACAGAGGGGAAACCACTATATATCCATTAAGGACTTAATATGTGCTGGGCACTATGCTAAGCACTGAAATTACCAAAGAGAAAAAAAGTTTATGAGTTTACATAAGGAACTCACATTTTAATGAGATGAGAGCTTTCAAATAATTAGGTAAATACAATAGACACACAGAGTATGTAGAAGGTAACATGAGAGCAGTTTGGAATGGGAACTGCAGGAAGGAGAATGATATGAGGTCTTTAGATTTAAAACTCTAAGGAACCTCATAGTCTAAATATTTGTTAGATGAGGAAATAAAGACACAGAACATATATGTGATATCCTCACAGTCACAAATATGGTAGACATAAAAAATGAAATTTGAATCCAGATCATTGGGATACAAAGAAAGAACACTTCCCATTGTAGCACATTTCCTTCTTTTATATGGATTAAAGGGATATCTTAGATAGAGAGCTTGAAAGGACTGCAGAAGTTGTCTAATTAACATTTTTATAGTTGAAATAAAATTTCAGAGTTGTTAAGTGACTTGCACAAGATCACACAAGCAGTAAATGGCACAGCCAGGATTTTAATCCTATTACATTCCTCCTACAAATCAAGCTTTCTTGCCTTTAGGTGTGTCCACCCCAACCTCAGTTAATTGATTAGTGATATGCTTATAATTATTCTATGCATTATAATTATTTTTCCCTTGTAGTCTTTGGGTTAAAACTTAGAACATTCCTGAATGTGTAAATAAAGGAAAAGCAACACCATTGTACATAAAAGGAAGTAAAGAATGAAAATACCAGTCAAGAGTTCAAAGAGTTGTCAGAGGCTGAGCCTGGCTTAAAACTTTTTTGGTGAGAAGATATCCCTACATTTATTATTTTCATTCATACATTCCAGTTGGAGAAGTGAGCTCATCCACTCTGCTTCCCAAGAAAAGCTAGTTATAGAAATTTAACAGAAGGATAAGAAATACCTCACACAAAAGACAATTTTAAACTGCCTCATAGGTCAGAGGAAATGGATAGTAGTCCCAAGGAAGGAAATTATGATCAATCCAGTCATCAGACACAACATTCATGGAATATGCTTTGGTATTTATTTTTTTTGTATTATGTAATTTAGATTTTTAAGAATTGACAAGGAAGGTTGCTTTTGGTTGCTAGCTCCTTAGTACTCTTCAGATCATGAAAAAGAGGGGAAATAATTTTGAGGCAAAACTGAACTCAAAGCAAAGGGTATCTTTAGATTCTAGTAGACTGAGTGTAGCTTGGGTATGAATTTTGGTGTGCTGAAACATCCCATTAAAACTTATGCTCTGGATGATCTCATCCTGTTATTGTAATAGGATTATTAAATAGATTACTCAAAATATTATTATTATAACTAGGCTGATATCACATGACACTAGGAAATCTTTAAACTGTGCTTATAGTAGATTGTACAGATTGGGGGGGGTGTCATAAGGGAAAGAAAGTAGAAAATAAGTAGCTTTGAAGATACATGACCCCATCTTGAATTATATTCACATAGGGCCATACCTGGAAATATATGGAACAATATGCCAACGAATGAATTACACACAGGAAAGGGAATGATTGTACAAATGCTGCAGCACACCCTGAGGCTTAAATTAAATCTAGAAGAGAAGGATTGAAGGAGGTTATTGGAGCTGCTGAAAGGGCCTATCTGCAGTGGGTTAGGTGAGATGGGAACCAGTGATTTCTAAAGTGTTATGCTGAAGACACATAGAGAAAGATTTAACCATGAAAAAAAAAAAAAGTTGATGATCCACAGTGCTGTGGGATCAGCAGAGTATTTTTTTTTTCTGAGAATTTGGGGATGGCTGAATAAAACTGAATTTCCCTCCCCCAGGTCAAGAATCAAATTATACTTCTTAATTGAGGAGATTGGTAGGGAGGAACAGACACACTTTAAAAATATATATATATTATTTTTCCAAATACATGCAAAGATAGTTTTCAACATTCACTTTGCATAACCTTAAACACTTTGACATAAGATAATGGAATCATGAATTTTAGAAGGGACTTTCAAGGTCATCTAGTCAAAACTCCTTATTTTAGAATGGAATAAAGGAAGGATTAAAGAGTGAATTGCTTCTAGTCACATAGGTAGAAAAGTTGAAAGAGCTAGGATTTGAATGCAAATTCTGACTGCAAATTCAGTCGGTACTCCTCACAAGTCAGATCTCTTTATAGCTCCAAAAATAAAATTATTTTTGAAGAAAGACATTTTAAGTTACTACAAAAGAAGGTACAGAAGCAGATTTTTGAATGGTTAGGAAAGTTCATTTATCATTTCTTGAATGAGGTGACTTTGATTCTCTTGTGTAGTTTGGTCTTGAATATTGATGATCTCACTTATTAGATAGATACATTGACATGTATTTAGCTGCCTTATTGACTTGTACCTTGTCATTCCTACTTCTGCTTCCTTGCCACAGGCACCAGTATTTTGCATCATTCTGACTTTTGTCTTATTGGCTTATTGATAGTTTTATTATTTTTCTTCAGGGAGGATGATATATTAGCATTTGACTACCATATTTTCTAAGGGTTTTATTACCAGAGGGATAGCTAAATGAAATCCCTAGAGCTTTGCCAAGTAGTCAAGATACTTATTTAGAAGTTGAAAATTCTTTTCTACCACATACACAGAAATTACAAATAAAGTCTTAACAACTCCTGATTATGTATTTTAGAGGAAGATTTTGTTTGAACTTATAAGTTGGAGGAAAATGATACTTATGCAATGTTAACTCCCTGTGTAGTCTCCCTGCTTTCTCTAAGGACAGAGACATCTTTCATTTGTCATGTATTACTATGGAGACAAATAACAATGGGGATGTGAATTGGTTCCATTCTGATATGCATTATCATTAAAACAGTGTCAGAAAAAGCAGATTCTTTGTTATTGGCAGAAAGAACTACATCTTAGGTGCTTAGTATTAAATTAGCTGAAATTTGCTAATACCCATGACAGAATGAAATCAACCTGATTTTTCATATCCTTAGTGGTTTTTGTGGCACTGGAAAATAGGAAAACCTTTTGACTTGTAAATTGAACATATTTGATTTGTAACAATACAAATGGATGAGGGAAGTCCTTATAATATAAGGCTATGGGGTAAAAGAAAATAAATTAAATATCAGACAAAGTATCTGAAGCTCTGACTGCTAAGTTTCATTAGACATTCTTTCCTGCACAAATTATCTAAATTCACGAAAGACATTTAGATAGTATATGTAAAAGACAAAATAGGGAGCAATATCAGTTGCAATAGACACTCTAGTAAGAAGTATCCATAACATTGAAATTGGCCATTTAGTGAAGTCCTGAATGTTTGAAATTCATAACAAACGTGCCAAAATATTTCTGCTTGCTGGAAAACTGATTTTTTTGAAGATGAATTTGTTGTCAAAACTGCATTTAATTTTTTTTATCTCATAGTACTTACAATCCTTTTTTTCCCCCATTTATATATTCTCAGTTATGTATTTTTCCCATTGTTAGGTAAGATTCAGTATAGCCCTGAATAGGAAGATGTGGCATAGAAGCTGGACTTTGTCATTTACTATCTCTATGAACTTAGACACATTAGCAAAATGTGATGTCTCAGTTTCCTCATCTGTTAAAACAAAGGAGTAAGGCATCTAAAGAATCTTTTAACTCTAAAACTATCATCACCCTTTCCTAGATTATAGATGTCAAGAAGTAGTATGCATTATAATTAAAAGGTCCTAAAATATACACACATGTACATATACAGACATACACATACAGAAGAATAAATGCATTGTTTTCATGAGATGTGATTAGAATATATATACACCCAGAAAGACTTTGAAATGAAGCAATATTATTTTGTCTAAATGTCATCCTAATTGTCACTTTTGGGAAGTTCATTCATTCTTTCTATTAAAGATTTATTTGTTATTCAATAATTTCTACTCTTTATGTCCCCATTTGGGGTCTAACTATTTTTTACTTCATTTGGGGTTTTCTTTGCAAAGCTACTGAAGCAGTTTGCTGTTTACTAATCCAGATTATTTCATAGATGAACAAACTGAAGTAAATAGGGCTCAATAATTTGTCCCAGATGCTAATCGTAAGGGCCTAAGATATAATTTGAACTCAGGTATTCCTCAAATTCAGCACTGTGCCACCTAGCCACCTCCTATAGAATTACACCTATTTGGTAATGGTTTTCGATTTCTGCATTTAATATGTTCAGGTAGAGTTTCTTGTTTTTTTCATTAATGACAATGAAACAATAATTTCTTGATATTTCCCATCTAAATAAATTTACCGTGATATATTGTAGTTTTATATCATCTCAGCTACATTTCCAATAGATTTTTCGTCTTTTCAGAATATCATCCTTTAAAACAAAAAGAATGATGAAGAAAAAAAAACTTTCTGTAAAAATAAAAATGACATATCAAAAAGGACATATTTGAAGCAGTGTTCCACACTGTAAGTTCTCCATCTTTGCAAAGGAAAGGAGGAAGTGCCTTGTCATATCTTATTTTTTAACCAAGCTTGGTCATTATAATTTTATGGTATTCAGTTTTAATGGATTTGTTTTTTACTTTAGTTTCTGTTTACAATTCTCAAATTGATTCATCTAAATTAACCTTTCTCCTAGCCTCATTTCTTATCTTCTCATCTCCACATATATGTGAGAAATCTTGGACTGCATCCCTTATAGGCATATTAAACTAAACACATGCAAATTCTGAACTTAGCTTTTCTTTCACTCCTTTTCCCTTCTCAGCTTCCTTATTTTTTGTGGTTCAAGGCCCTTAATCAGGCAAAAGTCTATTCTTAGTCCATTCCCAGTTGATTAATATAAAAGCAATGATAGAAATATTTCTTTAATGGCATTCTACAATTCAAGCTGAGCTTCTACACAGTCACAATTAATGAGGTCTTATTTTACTTTTGTTTTATAATATGGTTTTCCATATTATAAATGTTGCATTTACTATTTCTACCTTTCTGCATTTGACATTGAGGTTTTTATGCCTTAATGCATGATCAATTATTTGGTAAGCTGCTGCCACAGGAAAAAAAAAGTATATTTCTTTCTATCTTCATTAAATTGTTTCCAAAGGTTTATCATACCTAAATTTTATAAAATTCTATTTACTTTCTTAATGTCTTTCTTATTTATTTTGTGTATTTGATTTATCTAGTTCTGAGAGAGCAATATTGAGATTCCCCCACTATTATAGTTTTGCTGTCTATTTCTTCTTGCAACTCTCTTAACTCCTCCTCCAGGAATATTTGTTCATTGATATTATTCAGTTATTTATGGTACCCTTTGGCAAGATGTAGTTTACTTCCTTATCTCATTTAATTAGATCTACTTTTGCTTTTGCTTTATTTGACATCAGGATTACTACTCCTGTTTTTTTTTTTTTTTTTACTTTGGTTGAAGCTTTTTCTTGTAAACAACATATTGTAAGATTCTGGCTTTTAATCCAGTCTTCTATCTACTTCTGTTTTATAGGAAAGCTCATCCCATTCACATTTACAAGTAAAATTATTAAGTTTATTTCCCACCATCTCATTTTTCCCCAAATTATATATTTTTTTCTCTTTTCATTCCCCCCTTTCCCTCCTCACCAAGGTTTTGCTTCTGATTATGTACCTATAACCACTAAGTACACTCCTAACAAAGATAGAATTCTTAAGATTTAAAAAAAAATCTTTCCATGTAGGAATATAAACATTTTAACCTTTAAAAAACATTTTTTTCTTCCATTGTTACCTTTTATGCTTCTTTTGATTTCTGTATTTGAAGATCACATTTTCTGTTCAGCTCTGATGTCTTTAACAAAAATAAATGAAAATCCCCTATTTCATTGAATCCCCTCTTTTCCCCTGAAAGATAATGCTCAATTTTGCTGGATAATTGATTCTTGGCTGCAGTCCAAGTTCCTTTGCCCTCCAGAATATCATATCCTAGGCTTTTCAATGTTTTAAAGTGGAAGCTGCAAGGCTTTGGCTCTTCAATATTTGAATTATTTTTTCTTGTTGCTTGCAATATTTTCTTACTGTATAATAATTCAGAAATTTAACTAAAATATCTCTTTGAGCTTTTATTTTGGGGTCTCTTTCAAGAGGTGATTGGTGGATTCTTTCAATGACTATTTACCCTTTGGTTCTAAGAAATTGGGGCAGTTTTCCTTGATGATTTCTTGAAAGATGTTTTCTATGCACTTTTCATCATAGTGTTCAGGTATTTCAATAATTCTTAGATTCTCTCTCATGGATCTTTTTTTTTTCAAGTCAGTTGTTTTTCCAGTGATATATTCTACATTTTATTCTATTTTTTGTCAGATTATTGATGTCTTATTGAGTCATTTGTTTCCATTTGTTCATGTCTAATTTTTAGTAAATTGTTTTCTTTGATTAGCTTTATTTCCTTTTGTATTTGGCCAATTGAACTTTTAAATAAAATTATTTTGTTCATTGGATTTTTTTTCCATTTCAGAAATTCTGTTTTTCAAGGAGTTGTTTTATTTTCATTTCATCAAAATTATTCTTTTAAGAGAATTTTCTTCAGACAATTTCTGTGTTTCCAGAACTCTCATTTTCTTTCCTCATTTTTCTTCTAACCCTATTTTAAAATGCTTTTGGAATTCTTTGAAGATAATTTTTTTGAGATAGTGACCACTTTGTAGAAAGCATTGTAGAAAGCATCTGGAGACACTTTGCCTTTAGTGTCCTCAGCGTTTGAGGTCTGTTTGTTCCTATCTCCGTAAGATTTTGTTTTGCTTCCTTGCTCATTTTTGACATCTGCTTTTAGGGCAAGGGGAAGATTATTCCAAGCTTCCTCTACAGGGGATTGTAGCTTCACATTGCCCTGGGGCCAGTGCTGATGGCTTCCATTCTGTGTTGGGTGGGCATGGCCAAGTTCAATGTTATTCTGGGGTTCAGGGCCTTACTATTTGTCCTTTGTAGTTGCATTGGAGATCTCACAGCTAGTTTATTGATCAACTGGTTTCTAAACTAGGACAGAAATAGCAAATGCTGCTGTATTTTGGCTACAAAACTTCCACTAGATTCCCCCAGCACTTGGAAACTTCTCCACCCTGGTTCTCCCTGCACTGCACTGTGCAGCTACATTTGTCCTGACCTGCAAACCATTCTCCCCCACCACAGCCCAATTGAGACAGGTCTTTCCTGAAGTTCTTCCAAAATAGCTTCTGCTGGAAATTTGTTATACTCTAAATATGTGCAAATTCTAGCCCTCTAAAACCCATTCAAAGGCTTGATCTGATGTAGATCTGAAGAAAGTAAGGAAGCGCTCAAGCAAAGACCTGTCTACTCTCTGCCTTCTTGGCCCCACCCGCAAACTTCCTTATTAGTGTGGATAGCACCATCAACCCAGTCACAGAAGTTCTCAACCTAATTGTCATCCTTCATTTCATTCTTTCCCATTCCCATTAAACAATTTACAGTCAAGTCCTATTGAATTTACTTGCCCAACATTTCTTTTATAAGACTGTTTCTCTCGTGAACACTGTCATTATCCTGGTATAGGTCCATTTCACCTCATATATTCACTATGTGTGGAATAGAGAGATAAGATGAAGAATTTACAGGAATATGTGAATTCTTTTTCTGTATTGTATTTTAATTATTTCTGTGTTTCCCCTATGACCTATATAATATATGCAGGCCCATATTTACTTGAGCCTTGGCCAGCTATGAACATAGATACTTAATCTGAGCTGATGTCATTTATCAATATTTAATCTGCTTGATTAAGCCTGAAGGCCTGATTTTCTGTTTCCTAGAAATCAGGTGATTTTGGGGAAACAGAAATATTCCATTACAATCTCTCTGAATAGCAACAACCAATTAGATGCTTTCCCCTCCCCTTCTCAATGCGCTCTTACTTATGATGTAATCTCTTGTATAAAAGCTGTGTATCTTTACTACTTCTTTAGCCCTCCTACCACAAGCTTTCTCTTTCTTATCTCATGAGGGATGGCTCATCCTCTGTAGGTTTTAATAAACAACTTTTTTGCTTTCTGCTGAGTAATCTTTGAGTAGTCATTTTGGGTAAGGGTCTTCTACATCCCTCACAGTTGGGAGCTCTCCAGAATGGGGTCTTTGGAGAGATGGCTGTGTGCACCTCAAACAGGGACAGGTGCCCATGGAGCAGTTTTCTTCATGGTCTGGCTCTGGGTGAGCAGCTTCCCTCCCCTCTTAGACAACCACCCTAGGCAGGGATGCTCAGTGGAAAGCAGAATTGAAGATTAAAAGAAGTAGAGTCCTGATGGCCAGGATTGCAGCCTGAAAGATATGTAAATGTGTAAACCCAAGGTAAAATCGGGGATCTGGGATTTTATTGGCTGAGTCGAGGAAGACACCGAGGGATTAGCCCTCCTAAATTTGCTTTTGGTGAGTACTGCTGTCAACCTCAATGATAAAAGACTTTCCTGAGGAGGCTCTTGGGTGGCTGCGGGGCATGAGGGTAATGAAGGGCCTCTACCAACACCTGGACTGGGTCCAAGGTGGTAAAATGGGGCAGTCCAAGAATTTGTATCAGGATGTTAGCTAGGGAATTCAAGAAACTGAATTCTATGTGGGTCTGTGTGTGAATGTCTGCTTTGCATTTTTTGTTCTGTGTTAAAAGTTAGCAAGCTCGTAAGAGATAAGAATTTAGCTTCTGTGTTGCAGGCTTAGAAAAATATCAGGCTGAATTGTGGGAATCAGAATTCATTCAGAGTAGTAATTCTTCCAGAGTGGCTCAGAATGTATTGGTCTTAGATCATGGTAAGGTAATTTGGGAACTAGTATATATATATATATATATATATATATATTATATATATATATATATATATATATATATATATATATATATATTTCTTTCTCTCCCTCTGCCTCTGGTAGCAGCTTTGTAGGAAGGCGGAGAGAAGGGGAAAAATAAAAACATAGATTGAAAGTTTGGAAAGTTTTGAGAAAAGAGAAGAACAGTGGCTATCACTCCTATTAGCAAGGAGCTTGTTATCAGAACTCAGTCAGAAAAATAAAAAAAAATCAAGGTAAAGCCAGAATTGGTGCTTAACTCTTTCCTGGCTTATTAAGAAAAGAAGCTTGAATGTAATATTTAGGAAGATTTTGGGAAATTTCACAAAGTACTGGTTAATTTTAAAATAATTTTAAATTGGTATTTGTGTTAAGATTGGAAATTTAAGATTGGAAATAAGAAACTGCAGATATTGGAAGGGAGGAATAAAAATAGAGTAAGAGAAGGAAATAGCTGAACAGGGGGGCTCTCTGACCTGTTGAACCTGTGGGAAAACTAGGCATGTTTCTAAGAATTGTCCCAGGAAAAGAAAGAAAAATCATTATTAGTAAGTTTGCTTTCATGGAATTAGAGAACAGAAAGTTTAAGAAGGCTGAACTAGGTAATTGTTTGTCTGCAACATTTGATTAAGAGTTTTGGGAACTTACTATATTTTAAAGAGGTACTATAATTCTGAAGAATTGTCTGAATATTGTGGCCTTTACAACTGAAGAGAAAGACTTTTCTTTTTTATTATTATTTGGTTGGACTTCAAATTAAAAATATAGGTTATTAAACAAAATGCCAGTCACTTACATGGGGGGGGGGTTAGTTTTTGTATCTCCCTACTTTATATTGCTTTTTTAAAATATTAGGCAATTTATAAACTATATTATAAGTTTTATGAAATTTGATTCAAAATTAATTGTGAATCTTGAAGTTTAAAGTTTTTTTTAAAAAAGTTGATTTAAAGAAAAGGGAAAAGAAAGGTTGATTTACAAACGTGAGTAATAGTTAAATGGGGTATCTAGTCAGAAGGGTTATTGGTTTGGGAGTGTTTAAAGTGTATTGGAGAAGGTTTGAGCAAATGGGCATTGGGAGGAGAGAGAGAGCGATGGGACAGGAGAATGAAGGTGTTTAGTAGGAGCAAATGATTTCAGGAAGAAATGAGTGGGAAAAAGAAAGAACTGGTTGGAAAAGCTAGTCAGAGTGATGGCTGTGAGACAGTATCTGTTTTTTGGAGGGGGGGAAAGTAGCAGAGAAGCAGTAGAAAGCTGCAGTTACTTTTGACTGAAGAAAGCAAACTGATTTAAAGGGACAGGCTGCTCTTACAAGATGTTAATTGATTGAATATTTGTTTATTTAGATACATAATGGTTATGAATATTAAAGATTATGATTAGAAATTATAGTTTGAAAGGATTATTTCAAAAAGTTTAATTGATATTCTCAAGGATTTTTCAGATTTTTTTTTATATGAAAATAGGAAGTTTTAATTAACTGTATTGATGTGAATTGTCTGAAAGGGACTCCAAGAATAATAGTTTCTGCCTTCTTCCTTTTGAAAATGTTTTTGTTGTGAACAATATGTAGTTTGGGATTTTTCTGTGTGTTTGGTATTTTAAAAACAAAATGATTGGTATAATCTTCAACTTATTCAAGATTCAACATTTACTTGGGTATGTAAGAATTGTGTGAATTTTCTGGGATAAATTTCTTATTGTTACCAATATAAGGTCATGGTAAATAACTGTTTGGGATTTATCTGAAACTTGGAGATAAAATCTCTTGGGCTTATAGTTAATAGTATTTGGAAGTTTTAAAGCTCCACTCTCTGATGTGCTGAAAGTTGAGTTTTAATTGGTTATGTTATGTTATAGTTATGTTCCTGCATTTTTTTCTTCCTGTGACTGATTTCTATTATCAGAGCAATGGTTAATAAGAATTATTAATACAATTCAAATATGTCATACTTTGCTGTTTCCACTGTGGTTATCTGTAATCATTATATCCTAAATACTTAGGCAAATGAGTATTTAACCTGGTCATCTGTTACTGAATATTTGTGTCTGTGGATATTCAGTTTTTAAAAAAAGTTTCTAAATAATGAGAGGAAAATTAGCACAGTGGTCTGTGCCATTTATTGGGATTATAGCCGTCCCCCTGTCCTGTGAAGCAAACTTGTTCTTTCCCATAGGAACTGCTGGCCAATCTATACTGGCCTCCCCACATTTTGTAGCACTTCTAGACTGTTCTAAACTTTATCTGTTAGATCTGTTTGTTGTTGTTATTGTTGTTGTTATTGTTCCAGATTTTGGTCACATTACAGCTATATTGACCTGCTTTTGGGACTGGATCAGCCCATTGATGGTTCTCAGCACACCATACCCATCCCCCTGCTTGGATTGAGAGACAGTTCTGTACCCCTTATCATCATGAAGCAGTTTTTGAATAAGAGACCATTGCCCATGCTCTTGATGCAATTTGGACTGATATGGGAAAGTAGGAAAGTGGTTGATGAATTATTGTTAAAATTACAACTGTATTACTGTGTGTTTAAGATTTGGTATGGAAATTGTTAAAATTGGTAACTGTTGCTGTTAAGGAAGTTATAATATGTTTATAATATCTATGTTCACTTCAGAATATGTAATTGTTTGAGTTTTTTTTTTTTTTTTTTTTTTTTTTTTTAGAAAACTCCTCCTGAACTAGTCTGTTATGTATAGGAACTTTACTTCACTCTTGGGATTTATTTGTGGGATGGTTATTTGACTATTTACTTTTTTTGAATGATTCCTCTCCATGAAAAAAAAAAAAAAAAAGGAAAATTAGTATGGCAGAAACTAAGCATTGACCCACACTTAACACTGTACACCAAGATAAGGTCAAAATGGGTTCATGACCTAAGCATAAAGAATGTGATTATAAATAAATTAGAAGAACACAGGATAGTTTACCTCTCAGACCTGTCGAAGAGAAATGAATTTGTGACCAAAGAAGAACTAGAGATCATTATTGACCACAAAATAGAAAATTCTGATTATATCAAATTGAAAGGTTTTTGTACAAACTAAGATTAGAAGGGAAGCAATAAACTGTGAAAACATTTTTACAGTCAAAGGCTCTGATAAAGACCTCATTTCCAAAATATATAGAGAATTGACTCTAATTTATAAGAAATCAAGTCATTCTCCAATTGATAAATGATCAAAGGAAATGAAAAGACAGTTCTCAGATGAAGAAATTGAAACTATTTCTAGCCATATGAAAAGATGCTCCAAATCATTATTAATCAGAGAAATGCAAATTAAGACAACTTTGAGATACCACTACACACTTGTCAGATTGGTTAGAATGATAGGGAAAGATAATGCAGAGTGTTTGAGGGGATGTGGGAAAAATGGGACACTGATACATTGTTGGTGGAATTGTGAATACATCCAACCATTCTGGAGAGCAATTTGGAACTATGCTCAAAAAGTTATCAAACTGTGTATACCCTTTGATCCAGCAATATTACTACTGGGCTTATATCCCAAAGAGATTATAAAGAAGGAAAAGGGATCTGTATGTGCAAGAATATTTGTGGCAGGTCTCTTTGTAATGGCCAGAAACTGGAAATTAAGTGGATGACCATCAATTGGAGAATAACTGAATAAATTGTGGTATATGAATATTATGGAATACTATTATTCTGTAAGAAATGACCAGCAAGATGATTTCAGAAAGGCCTGGAGAGACTTACATGAACTGATGCTGAGTGAAATGAGCAGGACAAGGAGATCATTATATACTTCAACAACAATACTATATGATGATCAGTTCTGATGGACCTGACCCTCTTCAACAATGAGATGAGACAAATCAGTTCCAATAGAGCAGTAATGAACTGAACCAGCTACACCCAATGAAAGAACTCTGGGAGATGACTATGAACCATTACAAAGAATTCCCAATCCCTCTATTTTTGTCTTACCTGCATTTTTTATTTCCTTCACAGGCTAATTGTACACTATTTAAGAGTCTGATTCTTTTTGTACAGCAAAATAACTGTTTGGACATGTACACATATATTATATTTAATTTATACTTTAACATATTTAACATGTATTGGTCAATCTGCCATCTGGGGGAAGGGGTGAGGGGAAGGAGGAGAAAAGTTGGAACAAAAGGTTTTGCAATTGTCAATGCTGTAAAATTATCCATGCATATATCTTGTAAATAAAAAGCAATAATTTAAAAAAAGAAGAAGAAAAAAGGAGAGGAAGAGATAGGGAACTAGGGAAACTGGTGGATTTTTCTCAAAATAGCTAAAAGAATAGGAACTCTTAGTTTCCTGTTCACTTTACTTTAGATACTTCTGCCCCACCCCCTATCTCACCAGTTCAGATTGAATTAGAAGTCCTTACACAATCCTTTTTTTTGTTGTTGTTTTCACTATGCTTTATCTTCGAAACACTTTATTCTGTGGAATTGCCCTAGCAGACTTGGGGTGCCCATCCTAGCATTGGCAGCATGACTGCCTCGAGCACTGCTGTTCCCTATATAAGCAGAAGCTGACTTAAGTACACAAACGACTGCAGACCAACTAACACAGTGAACTGTCCATCTCAAACTGGATTATCTGGCTGAGATGAGGGCCTTTGTATTGCTGATAACTCTGGGGTTGTCAGGAAGAGACTTGCCCTTGTCATAAGCCCTTGCATTTTCTGGTTTCATTTTGATTTATTTGCTTCATATTTAGTTGGTCAAAATTATGGTGCTGAGACCTCCCAGGTATATAGGGGAGACAATTCAGTAATTCAAATATTCAGAAGGACAGTGTGTAATGTTGTGCCTTCATTTCCCTAGATTGTCATCTTTCTTTATCATTGTATTTTTATGTCTGCCAAATGCCAATCTATTCTGTGATAACTGTTTCCAAGATAGTTAGTAGAAGCAATTTTTTATGGTATGAACTTATTGCAATCAGTGGTATTATCCTATTGCCACTATATCTACCCTGTATAATTACATTAGGAACCAGAATTGTTCAATGGTCCCTATCAAAATATTCCATATTGAAGATGCTATTAAAATAATGATTCTTCAGAGGAAAGGCTGGAATGTATTAGAGAGGGATGATCTTGATGGTGAACTTGATAAACAGTATATAGATATGTTAACTGATTTTGAACAGAGTATAAGTTCTTCATAGAAATATGATAAAATCATCTACATATTACAAGGGGGGAATTGTGTGGAATAGAGACATAAGATAAAGAACTTACAGGGATATATGAATTATTTTTCTGTATTTTATTTTTATTATTTCTGTGGTTCCCCTATGATCTGTATGATATGTGCAGGCCCATATTTACTTGAGCCTTGGCCAGCTATAAACATATTTACTTAACCTGAGCTGATGATATTTATCAGTATTTGACATTTATTGATATTTAGTCTATTAGCTTGACTACTATCTGCTTGATTAAGCCTGAAGGCCTGATTTTCTATTTCCTAGAAATCAGGTGATTTTGGGGAAACAGAAACCTTCCATTACAATCTCTCTGAATAGCAACAACCAATTAGATGCCTCCCTCCTCTTCTCAATTCTCTCTTACTTGTGATGTAATCTCTTGTATAAAAGCTATATATCTTTAGTACTTCTTTAGCCCTCCTATCATGAGCTTTCTCTTTCTTATCTCATGATGGGATGGCTCATGCTCCGGAGGTTTAAATAAACAACTTTTCTGCTTTCTACTGAGTGATCTTTGAGTCATCATTTTGGGTAAGGGTCTTCTACATCCCTCACAACTATTACTACAGCTTATTGGATGTTCTCCCTGCCTTAATCTGTTCCCAACTACAATCCATCCACTAACCAGAATTATTCTTAACATTAAATTCTGGTCACTTTACCTTTATCTCACCTTCCACCCCATCCCCAATACATAAACTAAACAAACTTCAGTGTTTCCCTAGTACATTGATGATCACATATGAAATGGTGTTCTTTTGAAGTCTTTTATAATCCAGCTCCTTCTTACCTTTCCATTTTTTTTTTTACAACTTATTCCTAACTGTGTGCTTGTAACAATGGCATCTCTGGTGTTTCTCATATAAGAACTTCCATCTCCTGACATCCAAGCATTTTAATATGCTGCTTTGTATGCTCAGAATATTATTCCTTTTCACCTCCATTTTTGGCCTCTTTCAAAACAAATTTAAAAATCTATCTTCTACAAAAAATTTTTTCATTCTTTCCCAATGCTAGTGTCTTTCCTCTAAAGATACCTTCATTTTACCTATTATATATGTTGTATATAGAATTGTTTTTATATTATCTCCCCATTTAGTATGTGAACTACTTAAGAGCAGAACTGTATTTGGTGTTTTTAATCCTTTATTCTCTGCCTGGAAAATAGAATTTAATATATGTTTTTTTTTTCACTTAACATATTTATAAGTAATATCTATTTTGTTCCCTGGTTTTTCCTATTTCACTTCATATCAGTTCATGTTTTCATACCATTTTCTGTAGTCATTGCAATATTTGCTACCCAATATTACAATTAACATTCCCCCTATATTTAGAAAAAAGTCATGTTTTTATTTCTAGTTTTGATTGTATAAAATATATTTCTATTAATAAAATACTACTTTCATTGCTATTCCCATAAAAGATAGTTGAAAATCTCTCTCAACCTATAATTAGATTAATTTCTGAATCTTTTTGCTTCATGGATTCTTTTGGCAGCCTGATGAAGCCTATGAACCACATCTCAGAATATTATTTTCAAATGCATACAATAAAATGTACCTGATAACAAAGAAAGACAATTATACTGGAATAATTTTTTTTAATCAATCTACCTATCATTAATATATAAGTTATCCAGATATATAGAATTTTATATCTAGAGATATTATGGTTTGTTCTCTTGCTAGATACATAGATATGTATTCATAGTCTCCATTTCCATTCCTTCACAGCTATAACCATTCCCATATAAACATATATGTGTCTGTATATTTGCATGTGATATATATGCATTTGTATGGATATATGTATTTATGTATATATACATACATATTTGCGTGTTTATGCATGTGTACATGAGTATATGTCTCTTTTATGTGTATTCAGAGACTCCAGGTTAAATTCTTAATCTCCAGATTAAAGAAAATGAAAGGTATTCATGTATCTCATGATGTTTAAATGCAGATAGATTACACTGCGTATCTCTGATTTCAAGTTGTTATAGTTTTTATGGGAGGGGGGGTTGATTCTTAAAACTATTCTGCATACCACAAAGTTTGTTGCTTCTGTGGAGACATTTATTATAAGATGCTTGAAGATACAAGAGATGGAGAAATGATGCCAATCTAAATATTTTTGAAAAAAAATGTTTTTTTTCCTATTAAAAGTAATGAAATTACATATATAATGACCATGTGATCCTCCCCTCATACCCATGTTCAGAATTCCTTTATTCAAAAATCATGTTGCATTCTGGAAAATAGAATACTTGTGTCACATTTTCTTCATTAAAACTTCTTAACTTCAGATATTAAAGCTATTTTGTTTTTTGATAACTTTTATTGTCTCATTCCCATGACAAAACATCACTAAAAATCAGAAGGTCAAAATTCTCAAATGGAAATATAGTTATTACCTTATCTATTCCATGACACAAAGCAATCCTTGCATCATACAGATAAATGTCATGTTTAGGAAAATACAAACAATAGAAAATTAATATTGCAAAATCATAAAGATTAAGGCTCACTTCAAAGAAATATTGCATATTATGGAACATATTTTCTGATAGTAACAAATAAACTCAGCCACCTATCAACAACCAAAAGTTGATTAATAAAATAAATTTTAAATTATTTGGAGTTAGAGTTACTAAATACTAAACCCATTTTATAAGAATAAGACACTAAGACTTCAATAATAGCAACTCCTTTGTTTGAAAGACACAGGAAAGCAGGTCAATTAGTTTTCAATGGACAAACATTCACCTTTTCCATGTAGTTCAAACTAGAGTTAATGGTAAACAATTTTGAATGATCTTAAACAATTATTGTTTATTGGGTAGGAATCATCTTGATACTTAAAGATACAAATTCCTGAAATAAAATTGGTAAGATTTTTTTAATATTTAAAATTTAATAAAAACATAATAGGAAAAGAAAAATATTGTCATGTTTATGCAGAACATAAAAAATTCAAAATATGTGACAAAACAAATAAGGATTTTGAGAAGATGGCAAAGTAGATCAGAAAATCTCAGGGAAAATAAAGAATGGTTAAAAACAAATATAAACCGGGCAGAATAGTGCTATTCCTAGGACAATTGAAGAAGCTCTTAAGAAAGTTACCAGGATGAAAATTTTATCCTGTGAAGTATAAACACTTTCAGCCTAATTCCCCTGAAACAATAAGTGGTGAGCCTTGCTATTAGACTGGTTGGGAGATAACCTTGGCCTCAGTGACAGGAACTTTCACTTCCCAGACATGTTTGAGTCAGAAAAGTTGGGAACTCTGCTTATAAGGAATGTCAGACTCAATTGTGCTACTGAGAAGAGGCCCTAGGCAAGAAGGAATCAGCTCCTGTGTTTATGCCACATGAAAGGGCTGAGGTCTTTGTTTTGGGTTTCAGTTCAGAATAGAGAACTTAAGAAGGACCTGAGGCTAGAGACACTATTCTTCCACCCCAAGACTAGAGGTGCATGAACAAGTAAAGGAGAAAAACCCAACAATTAAAAGTTATCATGGGAATAGGGAAGAATCTTTAGAAGATGCTACTGAAGTTAACAAAAGAGAATAAAAAAACCTCAAAAAATAATGGTACATGATTATCTGTCCAACAAGAATTTATAATAATAACTAAAAACATCCTTTAAAAATCAAATAAGAGAGATTGAGGAAAAAAAATCAGTCATTTTTCAATTTCATTTGGGAGATTTCTTGTCAAAGCTATTGAAGTGCTATGCCATTTCCTTCTCCAATTCATTTTGTAGATGAGAAAACTGAGGTAAACAGGATTAAGTGGCTTTCCTTTGGTCACAGCTCATTACAGTAATTGTCTGAGGTCATATTTGAATTTAAAAAGATGAGTATTCCTGACTCCAGGACCAGCACTCAAGTCACTGTTCCACCTCACTGTTAATTTCAGTTATAGAGAGTGCTTAATATATGTGTTAATTAATTAGGCTACCTCCTTCCCCTGAACCAATCCATTGATGTGATGAAAAATATAGATCTGTAGCAATTATTGCCACTGAAGGAAGCCACTCTTGTTTATCCATTGTCCAGTTACCACCAGATTATGGATTCCTATTGTCAGCTGTTTGCTGAATCCATGTCACCTTAAATCTTGGAGCTACTATTCTCTTGGAAGAAAATGATCTGACCTATCTATACTGTCCAGGTCCTCAGGTTCTTGCATCTGAAGGCTCCATTCTTTACATGAAAA